>NC_084613.1:61356282-61488782 GCF_033978795.1 Nerophis ophidion | reverse complement strand
GCTGCATTCATTTCTCCTCTATCCTAAATAGTCTCCCAGTTCCCTTCGCTGAAAAATATCCCCACAGCATGATGCTGCCACCACCATGCTTCATTGTAGAGATGGTATTGGCCTGGTGACCTCCAAACATGATGCCTGGCATTCACACCAAAGAGTTCAATCTTTGTCTTTTCAAACCAGAGAATTTTGTTTCCCATGATCTAAGAGTCTTTCAGGTGCATTTTGGCAAACTCCAGGTGGGTTACCATGTGCTTTCTTCTGAGGAATGGCTTCCGTCTGTAGCTGCACAAGATAGTTAACTCTCAGCTCACGCCACTGCTAAAATATTTGGTCTGCGTTAGTGCTTCTATTAACAATATCGCTAAAACTTAATATTCAGGTTAAGAGATGTAAATTAAGTATTGTTGGTGGTTTTTGGGCTTCGTGGGCACAATAGGTTGATTGGCGACACTAAATTGGCCCTAGTGTGTGAATGTGAGTGTGAATGTTGTCTGTCTATCTGTGGTGGCCCTGCGACGAGATGGCGACTTGTCCAGTGTGTACACCGCCTTCCGCCCAATTGTAGCTGAGTTAGGCACCAGCGCCCCCCGCGACCCCAAAGGGAATAAGCGGTAGGAAATGGATGGATGAATGGGCACAATAGTGTACTCCCATTAGCTGAATTGTTTGCCCCCTTTACTTGGCGTATGTTACGACTTAGAATGCACAAAAAAAGAAAGAATATATACTTTACAATAGGGTTTGTGAATGATAGGCAACATCCATCCATCCATTTTCTACCGCTTATTCCCTTTTGGGGTCGCGGGGGGCGCTGGCGCCTATCTCAGCTACAATCGGGCGGAAGGCGGGGTACACGCTGGACAAGTCGCCACCTCATCGCAGGGCCAACACAGATAGACAGACAACATTCACATTCACATTCACACACTAGGGCCAATTTAGTGTTGCCAATCAACAAAAAAAAATGCAGTTCCCCTTTAATGTCATGCCAGGTATATTTATTGCTTCGTGATATATCCTCTAATTGATATAATTACTCCATAGATTTTGATTGCTACTATCACGCACTTGCTACCTACTACTGAGTCCTCCCCTCAGGAACTGGATAAGAGGGTATAATACACATGCACATAATTTACGCTGTAGTACTCATTTAACGTTAAGAGTAAAATCTTAGACTTGTGTGTTGCAGCTGGTTGTGTCCCTCCTGTTGTGTCTGTTGGATTGGGTCATGGCTCTTCCGCCGAAGACTCTGCTTCAACCTGTTGAAATGCAAAGCTCTGCAGACAAGGAGCAGTCGCCAAAATCCCTGCTCAGCTGCATTTATAAGGTGTGTTTTTGGCTACTACTGCTAATGTGAAATAATGCAGAAGAGAGCGTAGAACTTTTAGAGTAATATAATTTTAAATATTACAAATTTTCCCCAGGTTTTGCATGGCTGTGTGTATGGCGCCCAGTCTTTCAGCAGCCCCAAGTATTACCCAATGCAGCTGTCAGATCTGGCAAGTCCAGACTATGACCCTTTTCTGCCTTTGGAGAGTCTTAGAGAACCAGAACCGCTCCACAGTCCCGATTCTGAGCGCTCCAGCAAACTCCAACCTGTCACTGAAGGTAGTTTATCCAATGGTACATTAAATAAATTATATTATATTTTATACATATTTAATATATGTATGCACTATTATATAATGTATATGTATAATGTATACACCTCACTTAAAAAATTATGGCTTCACTATTGTAGATAGGCAGCATTAATATATTGGATTCAATGAGTGTAAAGGTGACTATGTGAGTTATTTAATGTGTAGACGGCTCTCATTAGATTAAAAATGGTCCTAGTCAAATTATTTGGAGGTGTCATTCAACTAGTTGTAAGTCGATGTATCATCCCAAAAGTTATGAAATTATTTTATGAAGGTTGAAATTGATTGATTGATTGATACTTTTATTAGTAGATTGCACAGTACAGTACATATTCCGTACAATTGACCACTAAATCGTAACACCCGAATAAGTTTTTCAACTTGTTTAAGTCGGGGTCCACGTTAATCAATTCATGGTAAAGTTACTAATGTTGCTTTAAGTATGCTTAGAAAATATGTCCTATATCTTTCTATATTGAGGATTGGAAGTGTCAAAATGTGTGACCAAGGCTGCAACCAAAACATTTCAAATTTCATATGAGCGTCTGTGTGAAATTGTGTATTGTCTCCTGCTGTGGTTCACCAGAACAAAGCAAACAGTCAGATGACTGAAGCACCCTATCAGACTTTGCCTCTTCTCTACATTGTTTTAGCAGATAATATTGAAGTTATTTTTATTCTGTTCTCACCATGTTATTGTTTGCTAATTGCTTATGTACACTATTGCCAAAAGTATTTGGCCACCTGCCTTGACTCACATATGAACTTGAAGTGCCATCCCATTCCTAACCCGTTGGGTTCAATATGATGTGGGTCCACGTTTTGCAGCTGTTACAGCTTCAACTCTTCTGGGGAGGCTGTCCCCAAGGTCAGCCCCACACCATAATTCTTCCTCCACCAAATTTCACACTGTGTACAATGCAGTCCGAAATGTATTGTTGGCAACCTCCAAACCCAGACTCATCGATCAGATTGCCAGATTGAAAAGCGTGATTCATCACTCCAGAGAAGGTGTCTCTGCTCTAGAGTCCAGTGGTGATGTGCTTTAAACCACTGCATCTCACGCTTTGCATTGGACTTGGTGATGTGTGGCTTAGATGCAAGTGATTAGGACACCTAATTCTCATCATTTGGATGGGTGGCCAAATACTTTTGGCAATATAGTGTGTCTCTTTTTTTGTCCATACAAGTTGTCCCCAGGTTTAGGCAGTATCTGGTCCATAAAAATCTATACTCTTTACACAGGCGCGCCAACAAAGCTCTGTGTGAAATTGAGCCTGTCGCACATAATGGGTGTTTATCATGATGTAGATTAGACAAGATCCTCTTGCAACACAGTGTGTGATGGAATTGGCTTCTCCCCAGCACGTGGCAGACTATGTATTGGTCAATTTTTTTTGCACCTCTTCCTTGTTGAAAGTTAAAGCCACTTAGGAATTTAAGATACACACACTTTCTGGTTTTACCCTCACTTGTCGTATGTTTTTTTTCCTTATATCTATAGTCCATAGTCGTATCCAGCAGGGTCTGGTGTCTATCGCAGCCAGGACTGTAATTACCCACCTTGTCAACCATCTCGGGCATTACCCGATGTCTGGAGGACCCGCTACCCTCTCCAGTCAGGTACTGTTATTTGTTTGAGAAGAGTTTTTTCGGTGACACTGTTCCACACATTTATATTTAAGAACTTCATGATTTGTGAGGACAAAGGACTAAAAACATGAGATAATTTCGCACCTTTATTATGACAGAGCAAAAAAGTCTTGCTTGTCAAAGTTGTCCCATCAGGTGGAGGTTCGACAGCTATTGTATCCATAACAGCTGACTGTTATTAGCGCTGGCAGGAGTGTCGCATTGTCCGTTTCGATGTGTTTTTTTTATTTTATTAATGTTGTGTGAAAATAGCAGCATCTTTACATTCAAACATACAGTTTGTTGAGCTATGTAAATGACAGCGCACAACCGTGACGTCATCACAAGTCTCTGTATGTGCCGTGTACATGCATAAGCTAAGCGGAGAGTTTTGGAACTCTAAACTTTGACCAGCGTTTGCAAAAGTCAGCGTTTTTAAAAGACAAGAGTATGCGTTTGAGTGTGGACAAGAGGCCTAAACGCAGAGATAAGTATGCTTTTATTAAAGGCCTACTGAAATGAGATTTTCTTATTCAAACGGGGATAGCAGGTCCATTCTATGTGTCATACTTGATCATTTTAGCGATATTGCCATATTTTTGCTGAAAGGATTTAGTAGAGAACATTGACGATAAAGTTTCCAACTTTTGGTCGCTAATCAATCAATCAATGTTTACTTATATAGAAGCCTTGCCTGTACTGGAAGTAGCAGACGATATGCGCGTGACGTCACGGGTTGTGGAGCTCCTCACATCTGAACATTGTTTACAATCATGGCCACCAGCAGCGAGAGCGATTCCGACCGAGAGAGCGACGATTTCCCCATTAATTTGAGCGAGGATGAAAGACTTGTGGATGAGGAAAGTGAGAGTGAAGGACTAGAAGAAAAAAAATACTACACAGTGGGAGCGATTCAGATGTTATTAGACAAATTTACAAGGATAATTCTGGAAAATCCCTTATCAGCTTATTGTGTTACTAGTGTTTTAGTGAGATTATATGGTCTTTCGCAAGGGACCCTCTTCGAAACACGATCTTTCAAAATTATCGCTGCATAATACACTGTACTTTGGGTGTGTGTGTGGTCCAATCCAACCGTTTTCGCTTGACCTCTCTGTTCCATAGTAAAGCTTCACCGTCATCTTTTGGGAATGTAACCAATGAAACACCGGCTGTGTTTGTGTTGCTAAAGGCGGCCGCAATACACCGCTTCCCACATACAGCTTTCTTCTTGGACGTCTCCATTATTCATTGAACAAATTGCAAAAGATTCAGCAACAGAGATGTCCAGAATACTGTGGAATTATGCGAGGAAAAGAGACGACTTATAGCTGGGAACGGTGCTGGAACAAAATGTCCTCTACAATGCATGACGTCACGCGCAGGCATCATCATACCGCGACGTTTTAGCATGATACTTCGGCGCGAAATTTAAAATTTCAATTTAGTAAACTAAACCGGCCGTATTTGCATGTGTTGCAATGTTAAGATTTCATCATTGATATATAAACTGTCAGACTGCGTGGTCAGTAGTAGTGGGTTTCAGTAGGCCTTTAAGTATCCATGTTCGTGTGAACATGGCGTAAGTGTGAAAGACAGAATTGAGAAGAAGCAGCAACATTAATTTGATTCACAAGTGTTGTGAATTAAGAGCTCTGTCACAGAAGCTTTTAAGTTAAGGTACTACTGTATTTAAATTTTGCCCTAGAGAGTCTGCAGTTTATTGTAGAGAGCATTTAAGTGTTGTGGATTTCAATCAATCAATAATGTTCGAGACACTAAATCACTAATGTCTCAAAGGGCTGCACAAACCACAACACAAACCACAACGACATCCTCGGTAGAGCCCACATAAGGGCAAGGAAAAGTCACACCCAGTGGGACGTCGGTGACAGTGACAATGATGACTATGAGAAACCTTGGAGAGGACCGCATATGTGGGCAACCCCCACCCCCCTCTAGGAGACCGAAAGCCATGGATGTCGAGCGGGTCTAACATGATTTGAAAGTATCTGCCTTTACTACACATTGGGTGCTGGTTTGTGCAGTTCACCATTATTCTCACGTTTAGGAACAGAAAGCCATTTTGCTTTTAACAGAGTGAAGATTTGAACGACAAAAATCCAGAAAAGGTTTGACTTTTTAGGGCTATAGTCGTAAAGTTTTGATCAGCTGATAAACGGCCTGTTTCAGATGAAATGTGGTTTTCTATTAATGTATT
The DNA here is from genome assembly GCF_033978795.1 of Nerophis ophidion. Taxonomy (NCBI): domain Eukaryota; kingdom Metazoa; phylum Chordata; class Actinopteri; order Syngnathiformes; family Syngnathidae; genus Nerophis; species Nerophis ophidion. The sequence goes on along the minus strand of NC_084613.1, from coordinate 61,483,283 downwards.
TTTTTACTCTTTTTTTGTGCATTTAGATTATGTTTTTACAATCGGTTTACAATCTACCAATTTGACATATCATTACTTATATGTCAAAAGAAGAAATTTTTTCCATGATTTCATGTTGAATTAACTAACCCCTTACTTGGCATCTTTCACAGTACCTTTGTCCTTAAAATGTTGTACAGTATATAGAGCAACACTTAGTGTGTGCTAAGTGATAATATTTTCACTAGTATGATGGGTTAATCACTTGTTTGAGCTTTTGGAAATAACTTTGTGGTTTTTAGCCTTTGTGACATAGTGTTTATATTTTGTAGGTGTGTGAAAACCAAGACAACCCATACTGTGAGAGTGTAGATCTTGGACCTGAACTATTCCACTCTCCAAACCTCCAGTTCCTATCTTTGAACGGATCAACCCTGCTCTCGGTGCTTCAGGTGACTCTTTGGTTAACTCCAGTAAATAATGCAGAATGCACCCACACTGAAACACTCTGTATGAAGGTAAACTTGCTGTTGTGGTGTTGTCTACGTTGTGTCTTCAGTTTTCTATTTGTATTTTCCAGATCCGGTCAGAGTCTGGCGTGCCAGGAGGTGGAATGACAGCCGGTTTGTCTTCTGTTCCCACTTGTGTTCGCGTTATCATCCGGGATGTAGCCGGAAAGCATTCCTGGGACTCTGCTGTTCTCTATGGGCCCCCGCCATGCATACCGAGCAGCCCAGGACACTCCCTTTTGACAAACACGCAATCTTCTCATGGTATAAATCTCCATTTGGACACCCCAACCAAAAATATGGCATTGGAAAAACAAGACGAGAGTCAGGAAGACCAGCATGAAGAGCCAGAGGGGGGAGGATGTGAGAAAGAGGGCGAAGGACTTGATTTGGAGGAAGAGGTGGAAGATGGGAGCAAAGCTGCCAGAGATGAAAATGTGCAGCTCCAAGTAACTGGGGAAGAAGAGAAGAAGCAAAGGGAGGATACCAAGGAACATAGCATGGTTGGGGAGGGGGATACGGAGGGCTTTGAGCAGCTTCTAGCTCCACCACTGGCAAAACGGATGTGTCGGGAGGTGGTGCCAGCATGGGATTCACTGGGGGAAGGAGATGATGCCCTTGATGAAATGCTGCAGTACCTTGGTTATTCGAGTCCTGAGTGTCTACAGAGGGCAGGTACACACACACACACCCACACATGCACATATTTAAATATCATATCTTAACAAGCAGTGTCCCGATACAACTTACAACATGATAACGATTTTGGAGCCTTACGTATTGGTCGATACCGAAATTGCTCCAATACGATATCAGCACAAATCATGCATACTTTTATTTTTTGTTGCACGGATCTAGTGAAATTACTAGGTATGATTACTAGGTATAAATGGTATTAAAAACTCCAACCTAGTTATTATTAACCTTCTGGAACGGATTTATACTGTCTTTAAGTTTCAGTGGTGTGGTAATTACAGGCCACAATAATTAATTGAAGGGGAACTACACTTTTTGGGGAATGTTGCCTATCGTTTACAATCATTATGACGACGAATGTAATTTTTTGTAATGTATTCTAAATATTACCATGTTTTTTGGACCGTAGGGCGCACCGTCAATGTCTATTTTCACAAAAAAGGCGCACCCAATTATAAGGTGCATTAAAAGTGTCGTATTACTATTTTTTTGTAAAATTAAAACACTTCATTGTGGTCTACATCAGTGGTCCCCAACCACTGATTGGTACCGGGCCGCACAAGAAATAAATGTATTTTTAATTTTTTTTATTTTTTTATTATTAAATATAAGTAGATAAATGATAAAAGCGCTTAAAGCGCTTTTGACACTACTTCCACATTCAGCCATTCACTCACACATTCACACACTGATGGAGGGAGCTGCCATTCAAGGCGCTAACCAGCACCCATCAGGAGCAAGTGTGAAGTGTCTTCCTTAAGGACACAACGGACGTGACGAGGTTGGTACTAGGTGGGGATTGAACCAGGGACCCTCGGGTTGCGCACGGCCACTCTTCCACTGCACCACGCCGTCCCCATCAACATAAAAAACACAATATATACATTGTATATCAATATAGATCAATACAGTCTGCAGGGACACAGTCCGTAAGTACACATGATTGTATATCTTTATGAACTCCGCCCTCCCCAGTTTTCAAGTGCAGACCACTGGTCTACATAACATGTAATGGTGGTTCTTTGGTCAAAATGTTATGTTTTACAGACCATTTACAAGTCGCTTTCTGACAGTCACATAAGTATGCGCCGTTTTGTGGGCGGTTTTATTTGTGGCTCTACTTCGACAGCATCTTCTTCCCGTCATCTTTGTTGCACCGGTGTAGCGTACTGCAAGGACAGTAGTCGAAGAAGTGTCCAAAGATGGAGCTAACTGTTTTAATGACATTCAGACTTTACTTTAATCAACAACGGAGCAGCATCTTCTCATTTGTGGCTCACTAATGCAACAACAACGCCGGAAATGTGTACCGTGAAAAAACGTCCGACCGGAAGTCTCTAATATCCAAAGTTCCGGGAGTGAATTATTTAAACCCACTACACCGGTAGTTTTTAGCTCTTCCATTGCAAGTCTACTGACATATATAAGTTAGAACTTTATGTTGCTTCATATTAGAAATGGCAACAGCGGAGGATAAATGCTCCACAACAAGAAGTTAGAGAAAAAAAAAGACGCTTATCGACTATGGTGTAGGCACGGAATAGAATGGCGGATTTGCAATAATTTACAGGACTTATGCAGGTCCCAAATACACATCATCAGGTACCAGAAAGTAAAAAAAAATTGGTTTTGCATAATAATGCGAAACAAAACGGCAGATAATCTGTGCTTATAGGTGCCATTTCGCGGTCCTTATACACACCACATTAATACCCGTATGTTGAAGAAGCACAGTACTTCTGACTACGGTAGCCGTAATGCTCCGACAATTCATCACAAGGCCGGCTTCATAGCTTTACCAAAGTCAAACTAAAACATTTTGTTGGATATTTGAGCGCCGTGTGTAATGTACTATAGTCTCAATAGAATGTTGGTGTTTTTTACTGGCGGGATTGAATGATCTTAATGTTGTACCAAATGCACGCTTTGGGTAGCCACCCAGTATTGGCTGAGATGGTGCGTTGCCAATTAAGTCACTGGGTAGCTGAGCAGGCTGCTTTGGGGGAGCGCTTGTTGGCGGAACGGAGGGAGCTGGTGCAGGAGAAATAGTGCTTGCTGGTGCTAAAGGTGCAGTATTGCGAGCTACTGTCCCTGATGTACTAACAGTAGCATCATTGCTACTACTACATGCAGGAGCAGGACTATACTTTTTAAATGTTCTGAAAAATGGATGCATTACAGAGCATTAACTTTCTCTTTGTGAGCTGCTGGAAGCCGGAGCAGAAAATAAGTAAGCTTGAACAACAACAGAAAAAACCCGCTGTGATTACAAAAACAACAACAGTACAGGACTACAGGCTATGGCGGGGCTTTAAGTAGGGGTCTGTCAGACACAGGTCACTTGTCTTCAGTTTGTCACATGCAGTGGACGTGGGCACTCCTCTGGGCACAAAATTCATTCACTCCAATGTATGTGTGTTGCCCACTTGCTTGTAAATTGATGAAAACAGCTGTGTTTTTGTTTTTAGGTGTCTTGGTCATATCAAGTGAAACTTATAGTTTGTTTATTACAAAACATTAAAGGTTGACTGTGTAGAATTACAAGAAAAACAACAGAAAAAGAATTCCAGCAGTCGATTGCCAGACCGTTGCTAAGTAAAACGGGCCGTTGCTAGGGACTCCGCTCTGAACAGGTGACAGCAGAGGAGCACTGCTAAGCAGGATACATACCTTATGTTTAATTTTTACCGTCATTAACAGCATCATAAATGACTTGTAGCTTGTTACAGGGACAGTGGAGGCTTTCTGCCTTCCAAAGCACTGCTGCTCAGAGCCTCCGCTGTCACTGCTCTCGTCAAGTTGTAAAAAAAAAAAAAAAAAAGAACTCCGTAGCACCGAAAGTCCGCGATGATAAGCGTGTTTATGACAGATAAGACAACACAAATACACCCATCCTAACAAGTATATGATAAATGTAAACAACTTTTCCTTTTCTTTTACTTTCATACTGCAACAGTGATTGGATGTTTACTGAGGGCTGAGGGGTGTGTGCGGGTGTGTGTCTGCTGCGCAGCCTGTGGAATGTTGAATACACGCACAGCGGAGGGAAAGTTGAGAGGGAAGCCGACACTACTATATCGTGTGTGTCCCTTTTTCGGCGGATTTTTCCGCTAGTACAGATAATTTTGTCAACTTATAATGTAGTAATTTTGTGAGTTTGTTAAAATTTGCTCTCTCAAATTTTGATTTGAGGGGGCAAGACATTTATTTAAGGGGGCTCTGCCCCCTCTTGCCCATGCGTAGAGCCGGCCATGGTTCCTAGTAGCCTACCATGTTTACCTATTATAAATGACTTCACTGAAATACAAGTAAAGACCAACCTGTGCTAATTGGAGGATATTTAGATATTAACTGGCTGTCCAGTTTTGCAGGAGTAAAACACGCTAACGGACCAATATCAATATTTGATTGGAAGTCGGGACACACCTATTCTCAACACCTCCAGTGATTTCTAAAACTCTGTTTTTTTGTTGTAGGTTTTATTTGTGACGCTTACTGATTTTGGAGTGACACACTAAGTCACTCAGACTATAATACACAATACAATAAAGATCGCAAACACGTTCAGATAACACATACGAACACACAATGAAATTTACCACTAATATGCTATCATTATTCCCACAGGAATGCCACTTAATATCCCAGTCCCTCCACCAGCTTGTGTTTCGGAGAAGCAGGAGAATGATGTGATTAATGCCATCTTGAAGCAAAGTGCCGCCGAGCGAGAGTTTGTCCTCCATGTACGTTATTCTCCTACAACCATGAAACTATTGACCATACATGAGTTACCATTCAGGTGCATATCAGTAAATTACAATATCTTTGAATGGTTAATTGCAGTAGTTTAAATCAAAAAGTGAAACTTTTATTTTACAGATTTACCACACACACAGTGCTATATTCTCATGTTTAAATGGCCTCTTGTTGCTAGGAAGAATTAATGGGGCTCAGACATGACAATGAAAAACCTTGCCCTGTCTACTATGCTCTTTGGCCTGATGGCACCGTTCACGTGTAAAAAGAGCTTGCACTAACACAAAACCAGACAGAAAAAACATTCCAAAACAAGACTTTTTAAGTGTTGTGAGAAAATGTTATATTTATATTTTAATCCCACAATTGTTCTTTATTCAGTTTAGTACATATATTAAAATAATTACTGCTTAGGGATAATTGAACTTGTGTTTTCTTTTGTTGTACAAGTTAGTGTTGTACATTCAGGTTTTTCCAAAATCTTTTTAAATAACTTTTTTTTGCAAAAAGTTGGTTTTAATTAACTTGCAGCTCTGAAAGGTAAACACGTCACACCAATGAAGAACTTCACTTGCTTGAATTTTGTAGCTGAGATAGGCGCCAGCGCCCCCCGCGACTCCGAAAGGGAATAAGCGGTAGAAAATGGATGGATGGATGGATGGATGGATATTGAAAAGTGTGTCCAGCATACGCAAAGGAATTCCTTGCCACAATTCTCGTTTTTGGCTCCTCCATCTCAGACCTGTTTAACTGTACAGTATTATAACTTCTGCAATTAAATAAACGTCAAGACTTTTTCACTAACCTTGAGCTTTTTCAGAGAGGTGAGGAGTTTAACATGAGAGCAGTGGAGCAGAGTGAACCAGAGACTCGTACACCTCAGTCAGCCTTCTACTACTGCAGGCTACTGATCAATATCCTGGGGCTCAACTCCTGGGAGAAGAGGTGAGGTGGTGGCATACAGAATGTGGAATTGACCTGATGCTTGATTATAGTTTTGCAATAAAACACTTGCATACTTCACGGTATAAGCATACTTTTAGGTAGGGATGTGCCGATTGATCGGCCACCGATTGTATCAAACGATTTTTTGTAAAAAAGTATGTAATGGCCATTGCCAATTAATGACTAAATGTCGATCACAAACGGTCATCCCCTCTGACGAACAATGTATTTACTTTTAGTTCCCCGGCTGGAAAATACCTAACAGCTAATTTTGTGTCCCCACACAAATTGTAAGTTGTGTTAAGTAAGCTGTGTAAGTTAATAATAATCACCACAAATAAACTGCCAGTATCAATATGGCATGAAGGGGAACTGCACTTTTTTTTGGAATTTTACCTATCGTTCACAATCGTTATGAAAGATATGATGACGGATGGATTTTTTTTGGGTACTGCACTATTCCGCCCCTAAAATCCGGTAAATAACCATTTAAAAAGCAGCGACATTATTAAATTTACATTTCGTGACTTGAATATTGACCAAATATCAGTGATATTATTATTATAAACGCTAATGCAGATGAACTATTTAGAGCGGCATTGTGATCACTTTGAGTGTGCCTATGTTTGCATCATCGACTGATCAGCTGCTTCCTCTCTTCTTTGCTCCCCATAAATTTATTCTAGATCATAAATCATGCACCTCACCTGCACAGAAGAAGTGTGAGTAGGTATTCCATATAGGACCTGGAACTGGTGAGAACGACCCAAAAAGTGCTTGTTCCCGCTGCTCTCCTACCCCGTTTTTTTGTGGGGATTATGAGATATTCTTCACCTAAATGGGAATATATGAACATTCTCGTAGTCGGCGTCCTAATAACAGGCCTTATACTGTAAATGATTTTTTATTAGAAAAAGAAGAAGAAGAAAAATGTGATGCTTTTTTTAAATTAATGCACCGCGTATGCTTAAAATTATCAAAAATACGTAAATATTGAAATTTATCATAAATGTGTCCGTTACTGCATTACATATATATTTACATAATATAGATATAAATCCCTAATGGAGGTGTTTGGCTGTTTTTTTAGGGGCTCTATAGGCAGAATTGAACGGCTCCCATAGGCTCCATTGTAAGTGGACTTTTGATCGCATTTATTTAATACTTACAAAGCATTAAAAAAAATCCATTCGTCATGTCTTTCATAATTGTTGTGAACGATGGGCAAATTTCCCAAAAAAGTGCAGTTCCCTTTTAACATGTTGTACACAGAGAGCAAGCCATGAGCAGGCTTGCTAAGGTAACAGCTAAGATAGCTCGAAAAAACACAAAAATCTAAGTGCTTTGTAAAGTTCAATAAGTGCAGTTGGAACTGCATCCCAGCAGAAATTAACAGTAAATTAACAAATTAATTAATACAAATCTACAGAGAGGATAATATATAACCACAAATGGCAGTCAGTACACAACATGTGAAAGGAGGGTGGATCAATCCATAAATTGGTAGTATCACTATGATATACAATAGTGATTAGTTGGACATTTTATTCCCTCAAAATATATATTTTTTTGTCGTTTTCATTAATGTTTACAAAATCAGGAAATAAATTCCTGGACACCGGAGGATTTTGAAGGTGCAGACCAAATGATTTGAATGAGTAGTAAATAGTGTTTTGTGTTACTTATTGTTTACTATTGACTTTGTTTTGCTCAAACTGCTCTGTAATATAAGATAGTAAGGAAGTCTAAATAGCGTGCTGATATTGTTAAACTGTCAATAGCAGTCACCATAAATAAATGGAAAAATTCACATAAAATACATGTTGTTGGTATCGACCAATCTCACTCATGGATGATCAGTATTGGAAACGAAAGCACAAAACCCCGATTGGAACATTCCTAATTTTATGCAGCATTTCTAAGTATCATACAAGTGTAGGTTATCCATTCGTCCCTTTGATTTTAGTTTGCTTGCACTCAATATTCAAGTATTTCCACTTATGTTTTCAATGTAATTTTGTACAATATAGTATAGATGTTTACTGTGTTACTGCAAGGAGCCACAGCCTACACATGGGCACACATGAACATAACCCCATCCCTTCCTCACACATACACACACACACACACGCACACACACAAACACACTTAAACAGACCTCTGCTCAGCCAGATTTATTGTAAATGTCACACACCAACATGACTCCTACAGTACAAGACCACAGGCCAGTTATTTTGAACAATTAACATTGTGTGGACTGTCTCACACAAACTCTCAGTTCAACCAAGTCCATAAACAAACATATAATATTTTTTCTATTACTATGCATGTTGCTTAGTGGGATTTCTGGCATTCCTTGTGACGCTGAAGATTTGAAGCTTTGAAATACGCTAATGACGCCTGACATATAAATTAGAATGGCTTGCCATTATGTTCAACAAAAAAATATAAACTCTCCCACTCTGTTAAAAATGTCCTGTGTTTTTTTCATATTTTTGTTTTGCTATCCTTTTTTACCCTGCCATTTTGAGAGCAAACTTGTCACAAATTGTTTACTACTGTGATCTCACGCACATGCACGTTGGACGTCACTCAAACCGGCTTCGGCTTCTTCTTCTTATGTTAGACTGACCATACGTCCTCTTTTCCCCGGACATGTCCTCTTTTGCAGGGCTGTCCGTGCGGGGTTTCTTAAATGCCTCAAATGTCCAGCATTTTGAGTTAGGGTTGCGTGTATTTTCAATGTACGTCCAGGGTCATGAACGGGTTAAAAACAAAACAAATTGTGGAGGCGAGCGCACGCAGCAGCATTCGGGCAAATACTGCGGCATGGTCCTGCTGGACCTTCAGAAGGCCTTTGACACCGTAAACCACGCTATACTGTTGGATAAGCTCAGAGAAATGGAATTTGATAAAACCTCATTGAGCTGGATGCAATGTTGCTTGGAGGGGAGGAAACAGGTGGTAGAGGTGATCGGCACCATGTCGTCGTGTCTCCCCCCTCCCCATTCAGTAAGCTGTGGAGTCCCCCAAGGCAGTATATTAGGGTCTTTACTGTTCCTAGTATACGTAAAAACGACATGTCATTAGCATGCGACTGTGAATTGTTCCTGTTTGCGGATGACTCGAACCTGCTGGTATCCGGCAAGGACAAATCACAGGTGGAAAAAATCCTCAGTGCCGAACTCTGTAGAATTTGCCCCTGGCTCGCTGACAATAAGCGATCCATACACTTAGGTAAAACGGAATCCTTCCTATTTGGGTCTCAAATCAACCATAAGAAAGTCAGTGACTTTACTGTTAAAGTAGGTGACATTGTTATCACCAGGAATGATGAGGTCACCTACCTAGGTTCCATTCTAGAGGCTAATCTTTCCTGTGATAAAATGGCAACCAAGGTAATCAGAAAGGTCAACCAAAGATAAAGATTTCTCTGCAGAATCTCCTCTCTAGTCAACAAAAGCACCATGAGGATTCTAGCGGGAATTCTCATTCAACCCTTTTTTGATTACGCATGCACCTCCTGGTACCCCAGCAACTCCAAAACCCTCAAATTTAGACTCCAAACATCCCAGAACAAGCTAGTCAGGTTACTTCCAGACGTCCACCCCAGATCACACCTCACTCCTACCCACTTCTCCAAAGTGGGGTAGCTCAGGGTGGAGGACAGAGTAAATCAACTTTCACTGAGCCTAGTCTATAAAATTTGCGACACCTCCCTGATACCGAAGTACATGTCAAACTACTTCCATAACGTAAATGAGCGACATAACCACAACACAAGGGGGAGCTCAACAAACCACTTCAAACCCAGATTCCGATCTAACAAAGGTCTTAACTCATTCTCCTTCTATGCCACATCAATATGGCATGCACTCCCAACAGGTGTAAAAGAAAGTGCATCTCTATCCTCCTTCAAAACTGCACTAAATGAACACCTCCAGGCAGCTACAAGCCTCGCCTTATCCCCTTCCCCCACCACATCCCACCTTCCCGGATTGTAAATAGCCATCCATCCATCCATCTTCTTCCGCTTATCCGAGGTCGGGTCACGGGGGCAGGAGCCTAAGCAGGGAAGTCCAGACTTCCCTCTCCCCAGCCACTTCGTCCAGCTCTTCCCGGGGGATCCCGAGGCGTTCCCAGGCCAGCCGGGAGACATAGTCTTCCCAACGTGTCCTGGGTCTTCCCCGTGGCCTCCTACCGGTTGGACGTGCCCTAAACACCTTCCTAGGGAGGCGCTCGGGTGGCATCCTGACCAGATGCCCGAGCCACCTCATCTGGCTCCTCTCGATGTGGAGGAGCAGCGGCTTTACTTGGAGCTCCTCTCGGATTGCAGAGCTTCTCACCCTATCAGTAAGGGAGAGCCCCGCCACCCGGCGGAGGAAACTCATTTCGGCCGCTTGTACCCGGGATCTTATCCTTTCGGTCATGACCCAAAGCTCATGACCATAGGTGAGGATGGGAACATAGATCGAAAGGTAAATTGAGAGCTTTGCCTTCCGGCTCAGCTCCTTCTTCACCACAACAGATCGGTACAACGTCCGCATTACTGAAGACGCCGCACCGATCCCCCTGTCGATCTCACAACAGTCCAGAGGTACCGCCCCCGATGTCCACGCGATGCTGCAGAGTCTTGTCAAGCAAGACAGCCCCACAGCATCCAGAGCCTTAAGGAACTCTGGGCGGATCTCATCTACCCCTGGGCCCCCTCCGGGGCGAATCTGTGGTGGGCTCTCCTATTTCTGGGGCTGAGGTAGTTAAAAAGCTCCTCGGCGGGGATTGTAAATAATCAAATGCAGATAGTCAAATGTATATATTTGTTCTTATGTTTTCTGAGCTCACTATGTTCACCGCTCGCTGTACATATTCTACCAAGTGAGACCTACACTGTTAAAATGTCCATTTCTCCGATGATATAATTGTTGATGACTGAAGTATGCTGATAGCAACCCAACCTAAAGTCCCCGCCCCAACCCCCTCCACATCCCACCCCCCGGATTGTAAATAATGTAAATAATTAAATGTATATACTCTGATGTTTAACTTGTGTGATGACTGCATTATGCTGATAGTATATATTTGTACCCTGAATTGATTAACGTGGGCCCCGATTTAAACAAGTTGAAAAACTTATTCGGGTGTTACCATTTAGTGGTCAATTGTACGGAATATATACTGTACTGTGCAATCTACTAATAAAAGTTTCAATCAATCAATCGTGAGGGAGGGGCAGAGACAGAGAGCGAAAGAGTCGAGAGACAGACAGGACAAAAGAGAGAAATGCCGAAACGTAAATGCAACGCTGCGGATTGATTTGCGGAAAAGGTATCTGTGTTTTGGTCCTGGCCTTAACACATGGAAAGCAGAATGTACTGTGTGCAATGCAGGAAGGTATATATCTGTGGCAAATAAAGATCTACGAGCCCATATCGACACTACAAAACAGCTGTGCAGGGCAAGAACTCGTCTGCTGTGTTTTGTTGAAATATAATTAACTTGTTTTGAGGCATTATTTATGTTTACATTGTATACAAGAGGTTATTTGGAATATTTCTACCTCTGCACTTTTTCTGAAATTGTGAAAGTTACAGAATATAAATGTGACTTATCTTGTTATACTGTCAAGCAGTGTTGGCGTTACCGCACTTTGTGTGTCTTTTTACGCATTGAATTCAGAAAGGACGCTCAATTCCTGAAGCCTGCGTGTCACCCGGACGCGGATTTTTTTTTTTACCACTATTTTGGAATTTGTTTATAGAACAGAACAGGTTGGCAGAGAACCTCAGGGCTGCAGAGAACATTTTGAAGAGCAAGCTTAAGACCCACATTTTTTATTTGGCTTTTGGCTATTAAAATAATTTGTGCTTTAGTTTTTATTCTTATTAGTTATGCTAAATTCACACTTTGAACCCACACCAAACAAGAATGACAAACACATTTTGGGAGAACATCCGCACCCTAACATAACTTAAACACAAGAGAACAAATACCCAGAACACCTTGCAGCCCAAACTCTCCCAGGCTACAATATACACAACCTCAACCAAAGCAAGTAGGGATGGTGGGGTTGTGGGGGGTTGGTGGTAGTGTGGGTGTGTGTATTGTAGCCTGGAAGAGTCAGGGCTGCATGGGATTCTGGGTATTTGTTCTGTTGAGTTTATGTTGTATTACGGTGCGGATGTTCTCCTGAAATGTGTTTGTCATTCTTGTTTGGTTTGGGTTCACAGTCTGGCACATATTTGTAACAGTGTTAAAGTTTTTTTTTATGGCCACCCTCCGTGTGCCTTGTATAGCTGTTGACATAATATGTCTTGCAACATCACACGTGTACTGCTCAGCCAAATGTAACAATCTAATAGGCTTGCACACTGTCTGTACAGGATTCAGAGGGCGTTAAGAACAGTGCCATTGCCCTACCTCCTGAGTATTGTTGATTGGGTAAAAATCGTCAGGGATTACCAGAGAATGGATACCCTGATATTAAGAGGACTCCCGTGAAAATTGGGAACGTAGAGAAGTAGGACGCTGTCAAGTTCCGTTCATATTTAACTCGCGGGCCGCACATGCATTAAATTGTCATATCAAAGTGCGGGCCGCAAAATAACGTCTCGCGGGCCGCATGTTTGAGACCCCTGTTCTAGAGTAAGTCTGTACTGCAGATATGGACATCAACAATATGATTTGCCTGAGTGGTTAGACAGGACTGATTGGAAAAAAAAATACAATAAAAAAAAAAGTTGTTTTTTTACAACCCATATATATATGGGTTGTAAAAAAACAACTTTTTTTTTATTGTATTTATATATATATATATATAAAATGTATATATATATATATATATATATATATATATATATACACATACAGTCGCGATCAAAACTTTACATATGCTTGTAAAGACCATAATGTCATGGCTGTCTAGTGTTTCCAATAATTTCTACAACTCTTATTTTTTTGTGATAAAGTGATTGGAGCACATACTTGCTGGTTTGGTTATTTTATGAATTTATTATGGGTCTTCAATAAACATTCATGATGTTTGGTTCTTTATATTTATTATGGGTCTACTGAAAATGTGACCAAATCTGCTGGGTCAAAAGTATACATACAGCAATGTTAAAATTTGGTCACATGTCCCTTGGCAAGTTTCACTGCAATAAGGCGTTTTTTGTAGCCATCCACAAGCTTCTTATTGAATTTTTGACCACTACTCTTGACAAAATTAGCGCAGTTCAGCTACATTTGTTGGTTTTCTGACATGGACTTGTTTCTTCAGCATCGTCCACATGTTTAAGTTAGGACTTTGGGAAGGCCATTCCAAAACCTTAATTCAAGCCTGATTTATCCATTTCTTTACCACTTATGATGTGTGTTTGGGGTCATCGTCCTGTTGGAACACCCATCTGTCCCCAAGACCCAACCTCCGGGCTGAAGATTATAGGTTGTCTTGAAGAATTTGGAGGTAATCCTCCTTTTTCATTGTCCCATTTAAAGCACCAGTTCCAATGGCAGCAAAACAGGCCCAGATAATAATACTACCACCACCATGCTTGATGGTGGGGATGGTGTTCCTGGGATCAAAAGCCGTGCCTTTTCTCCTCCAAACATATTGCTGGGTATTGTGGCCAAACAGCTCAATTTGTGTTTCATCTGACATCACATGGACAAAGATAAGACCTTCTGGAGGAAAGTTATGTGGTCAAATGAAACAAAAAATTTGCTGTTTGGCCACAATACCCAGCAATATGTTTAGAGGAGAAAAGGCAAGACCTTTAATCTCCGGAACACGGAGCCTACCGTCAAGCATGGTGGTGGTAGTATTATGCTCTGGGCCTGCTTTTCTGCCAATGGAACTGGTGCTTTAAATAGAACAATGAAAAAGGAGGATTACCTCCGAATTCTTCAGGACAACCTAAAATCATTAGCTCAGAGGTTGATTATTTGGCGCAATTGCGTGTTCCTACAGGACAATGACCCCAAACACACGTCAAAAGTGGTAAAGGAATGGCTAAATCAGGCTAGAATTAAGGTTTTAGAATGGCTTTCCCAAAGTCCTGAGTTAAACGTGTGGACAATGCTGAAGAAACAAGTCCAACACATTTAGGTGAACTGTACCAATTTTGTCAAGAGGAGTGGTCAAAAATTCAACCAGAAGCTTGTGGATGGCTACCAAAAGCACCTTATTGGGACATGTAACCAAATAGTAACATTGCTGTATGTATACTTTTGACTGAGCAGATTGGTTCATTTTCAGTAGACCCATAATAAATTCATAAAATAACCAAACCAACAAGTATGTGCTCCAATCACTCTATCACAAAAAAATAAGAGTTGTACAAATTATTGGAAAGTCAAGACAACCATGATGATACAGTATGTTCTTTACAAGTATATGTAAAGTTTTGATCGGGACTGTATGTATATATATATATATATATATATATATATATATATATATATATATATATATATATGTATGTATGTATAAATATAAAATACATACAGTGGGGCAAAAAAAGTATTTAGTCAGCCACCGATTATGCAAGTTCTCCCACTTAAAATGATGACAGAGGTCTGTAATTTTCATCATAGGTACACTTCCACTGTGAGAGACAGAATGTGAAAAAAAAAATCCAGGAATTCACATTGTAGGAACTTTAAAGAATTTATTTGTAAATTATGGTGGAAAATAAGTATTTAGTCACTTCAAACAAGGAAGATCTCTGGCTCTCACAGACCTGTAACTTCTTCTTTAAGAAGCTCTTCTGTCCTCCACTCATTACCTGTATTAATGGAACCCGTTTGAACTCGTTATCTGTATAAAAGACACATGTCCACAGCCTCAAACAGTCAGACTCCAAACTCCACTATGGCCAAGACCAAAGAGCTGTCGAAGGATACCAGGAAAATAATTGTAGACCTGCACCAGACTGGGAAGAGTGAATCTACAATAAGCAAGCAGCTTGGTGTGAAAAAATCAACTGTGGGAGCAATCATCAGAAAATGGAAGACATGCAAGACCACTGATAATCTCCCTCGATCTGGGGCCCCACATAAGATCTCATCCCGTGGGGTCAAAATGATCATGAGAACGGTAAGCAAAAATCCCAGAACCACATGGGGGGACCTGGTGAATGACCTGCAGAGAGTTGGGACCAAAGTAACAAAGGTTACCATCAGTAACACACTACGCCGACAGGGAATCAAATCCTGCAGTGCCAGACGTGTCCCCCTGCTTAAGCCAGTAACTTGCACAATCGGTGGCTGACTAAATACTTTTTTGCCCCACTGTATATATATGTAAATATTGATATATGTAGTTATGTATGTTTAATTGGATATATATATATATATCGATATATATAGATATGTATATATATATATAGATCTATATATATGTATAGATATGTATATGTTTATATATATGTGTGTGTGTGTCTGTGTGTGTGTGTATATATACTGTATATATTAGGGTTGTGGGAAAAAATCGATTCAAATTTGAATCGTGATTCTCACATTGTGCTATTCAGAATCCACTGTCATTTTTTTTTTTAAATCGATGTGAGTGTGAATGTTGTCCGTCTATTTATGTTGGCCCTGCGATAAGGTGGCGACATGTCCAGGATGTACACCGCCTTCCGCCCGATTGAAGCTGAGATAGGCAACAGCGACCCCAACGGGAATAAGCGGTAGAATTTATTTTTAATTTTTTTTGCATCAATCCAACAAAACAATACCCAGCAATACCATAACATTGCAATCCAATTCCAAAACCAAACCTGAACCAGCAACAATCTGAACTGCAATAAACAGAGCAATTTTAACACAAACACGACACAGAACAAACCAAAAGTAGTGAAACAAAAATGAATATTATCAACAACAGTATCAATATTATTTATAATTTCAGCATGGCAGTGATTAAAAATCCCTCATTGACATTAACATTGGACATTTATAAAAATAAAAAAAGAACAATAGTGTCACAGTGGCTTAAACTTGCATCGTATCTCATAAGCTTGACAACACACTGTCCAATGTTTTCACAAAGATAAAATAAGTCATATTTTTGGTTTGTGTAATAGTTAAAACAAATTTACATTATTGCAATCGGTTGATAAAACATTGTCCTTTACATTTGTAAAAACTTTTTTTTTTTTTTTAAATCTACTACTCTGCGTGCATGTCAGCAGATTGGGGTAGATCCTGCTGAAATCCTATGTATTGAATGAATACAGAAACGTTTTGAATCGGAAAAATATCGTTTTGTAATTGAGAATCGCGTTGAATCGAAATAATCGATTTATAACCGAATCGTGACCCCAAGAATCGATATTGAATCGAATCGTGGGACACCCAAAGATTTACAGCCCTAGTGTGTGTGTGGTGTGTATATATATATATATATATATATATATATATATATATATATATTATGTTTCACTCTTATTTTATCCTTTATTCTTACTCATGGTTCTTACCATTTGTACATGTTTTATTATTTTTTTCTTTCCAATATTCCTTGGAGGGAGCCCTCTTTATCAGGAATTGTATTGTCCTTGGCTGTGGGGGCGTTTTGTGTCAGCATTATGGTAGCCGTGGTCTGATGACTTCTTGGTGTAGAAAGCTCCTTCGATAGTGTTTCTTCACTTGGCTTCTCTGTACTCAGCCATGTATTCATCTATGTGTGTGTGTGTGTGTGTGTGTGTGTGTGTGTGTGTGTGTGTGTGTGCGTGCGTCCTTGCGCATGTGTGTGTGTGCGATTGCTGATGAGAGAGGTAAGTCATTAAGGCATTGTTTTTAAATCTGTAAAGCACTTTGTGTTGTATTACTATTATGTATGAAAATAGCTTTATAGTTTGGATTGAAAAATGTGTTCAATTTATGTCAACTTTACATTTGTTCTAATACATTTTGTAAATCTAAGATAACACATAATTAATTAATGTGAAAAGCAACATTGTTGATGTCCGTAAAACTCAACATAATAAATTAATTTAAATCAATACATTATAAGTTTAATTTTGAAACAATATATTTAATGAAGTGCTTATAGTAGATGCTCAGTCTTAGTTTTTAGAGTATCTGGCCTGTTAATGGATGCTCATTGCTCTTCATCCGGAGAATTACACCGTCTGCATTCATCCAGCATAATAGACATCTTAACACATTGTATGTGTGTAGGAGTTTCATAATGAGGGAGCCATTGATCAAAATGAATCCATCTGGCGCCAGAATAAAAGAAGGTGGCTGAAGGAAGAGAATTGTAAACAGGATGCATAAAACACATGAAGGGGACCTAAAATAAGTGAAACGTCCGAATGGAAAAGAATGAGAAGCTTTACAAACTGTTACATAAGGCCAGATCAACATATCTTTAATAGGTGGATTGTCTTAGCATCGCTCACAATGTTATTCACATGTGACAGTCTTCCTTGTCTGTGCATGCATGGTCCCTTTTTATGCTTTTTCACAACTATCCAGAGTGTAAATGGAGT
This sequence comes from Nerophis ophidion, assembly GCF_033978795.1. Taxonomy (NCBI): domain Eukaryota; kingdom Metazoa; phylum Chordata; class Actinopteri; order Syngnathiformes; family Syngnathidae; genus Nerophis; species Nerophis ophidion. The sequence goes on along the minus strand of NC_084613.1, from coordinate 61,465,900 downwards.
CTTTGAGAGTGGAGAATGAGGCCATTACCACATATCAGTTTAATAAAGAGCAAATTGCAGGCTCTTTGCGGTCTCTCTTTATCTCTTGCTTTTTCTTTTCTCTCGCTCTCTCTCCCTCTCTGTTTTTCTCTTTCGAAGAGAAATGAATGATGTGTCATTATGAGTCCATTCCAAATGTCTGCTGCTTCAGTCATATCTGTGGTGCTGAAATTGGAGGCTGTTTCCTGCAGGACATTTTAAACGATCCCTGAATCTGCTTACTCAAAAAAAGGCTTTTGTCATGAATAAAAATAGAGCTTCTACCTTTTTATATTTCGATCCTGAAAGTGAGCATAATATTAGACGAAGTTCTCCAACTAACAGGAGTTGTTGCTATTGACAGCCTAAGTAGAGTCTGTGTGCAGTGTCATTACCACGGTGATGGTGTGGCCGTGGTGGTAGAATGGCCGTGCCAGCAACTTGAGGTTTGATCCAAGCTTTCGCCATCCTAGCCACTTCCGTTGTGTCTTTGGGCAAGACACTTTAACTTTGCTCCTGACGGGTCGTGGTTAGCGCCTTTGCATGGCAGCTCCCCAAATCACTGTGAATGTGGAAATAGTTTCAAAGCGCTTCGAGTACCTGGAATATAATCAATTTACCATTTACTGTGGCAATGAAGCTGGTCATTTTATAGTGCGTATATGTATATATACTGTAGGTTTTTCAACCTGAGACATGCTGATCAAGCAATCAAAGGAAAACCCATAATAAGGATCCATAGAATTTAGTAAACTAGAAGGTAGTGATGAAAGACTTGAATATGACAAAGCCTGGAAAAGTTTAAACTCTAAAATTTACATGAAAGTTAAAAGTAATACAATTGTATTTTGAATGTAAAAAACATTTCAGTATTCATTTAATTTTAATCAACCTCTATCTTATTGGAGGTTGTAAGGCTGCAAGGAGATTTTTTTTTTTCAACTAGATTTTAATCAGTCGATTTTTTTCTTTCAGGAGTAATTTTCATTTATTGAGAAAAAATGAGAAGCTTTTGAGAGAGCTGAAGAACCTGGACTCACGGCAATGGTAAGAAACTAAATGTTTTAATTTCATCTATTTCTGTGCTTTTTAAATGTTATTTTAAAGAGTTTATTTGCCCTTTATCAAATGAGTGCCCAGAGTGTGGCCCAGAGGTTATTTACTGCCTGCTACTTATTTCCTTTTCTTTTTTTTTTTATAGAGTAAAGGGGCTGGTTGCAACTGCTCAAAGTAAAAATTTTCAACAACAAATAAAATGTTATCACAAAAACACCACTGACCAGCTTTTTTTACCATTTGCGGTTTAAACATACCGTCTTTCCTGCCTTGAATTACGGCCGGGTAAAACTCGCTTCTCAAATTAATAAGTGCATTCGGAAAGTATTCACATCGTTTCCCTTCTTCTACATTCTGGTATGTTGTATCCTCATTCTAAAATGGAATAAATTCATTTTTGTCCTCAAAATGTATTAAAAATTAATCAAATGTACATAAGTATTCACATCCTTTGCTCAATACTTTGTTTATGCACCTTTGGGAGCAATTACAGTCTTAAGTCTTTTTGAATATAATGCCACAAGCTTGGCACACCTATCTTTGGGCAGTTTCAACCATTACTTTTTCCCCATTTCTCTTTGCATCACCTCTTAAGCTCCTTCAGGTTGGATGATAAGCATTGGTTTTCATCCAGGACGTCTCTGTACATTGCTGCATTCATCTCTCCATTCATCCTGACTAGTCTCCCAGTTTCTGCCACTGAAAAACATCACCACAGCAAGATGCTGCCACCACAATGCTTTACTGTAGGGATGATATTGACCTGTTGATATGTCTATCTGTGTTAGCCCTGCGATGAGGTGGCGACTTGTCCAGGGTGTACCCTGCCTTCCGCCCGATTGTAGCTGAGATAGGCGCCAGCGCCCCCCGCAACCCCGAAAGGGAATAAGCGGTAGAAAATGGATGGATGGATGGATAAGCGGTGCCTGGTTTCCTCCAGACATGATGCCTGACATTCACACCAAACAGTTTAAGCTTTGTCTCATCAGACCAGAGAATTTTGTTTCTCATGGTCTGAGAGTCTCTAAGGTACATTTTGGCAAACTTTTTACTAAGAAATGGCTTCCGTCTGGCCACTATACAATAAAGGCCTGATAGAAGTGATGGTTATCCTTCTGGAAGGATCTCCGCTCGTCACAGAGGAATGCTTTATCTCTGAAAGAATGACCATTGGGTTTTGTCACCTCCCTGATTAGACTAAAATGACTGCAGCAGTATACAGAGACATCCTGGATGAAAACCAATGCTTCCCACCCAACCTGATAGATCTTGAAAGGTGCTGCAAAGAGGAATGGGGCGAAACGGCCCAAAGATTGATGTGCCAAGCTTGTGGCATCGTATTCAAAAAGACTTGAGGCTGTAATTCCTGTCAAAAGTAAATCAACAAAGTATTAAGCAAAAGCTTATTTTATCTTTCATGAATTAGTCAAATAAAAAAATATACATTGTGATTATGGGATATTGTGTGTAAAATTTTGAAGCCAAAAATAAATGTATTCCATTTTGAAACAAGTCTGCAACATAAAAAAATTTGGAAAAAGTGAAGCGCTGTGAATTCTTTCAGGATACAATGTATGTACATGCTCAAAGCCGAAAGAGGGCGGGATATATTACTTTCAACACTTTGGATTGTTTAAAGTTAGCGCCCTCTCGGCAGTCGTGGAAAGGTTGCAACCAGCCCCCTACTACGGACATTCTATTTTAATTATCTTCAAAGCCAAACAGGGCATAAACCATCTTCAGTCTTTGAAGGATGTGATAACTTTATTTATTTTATTTTTATTTTTTACATATTTTGATAATGTTTCTCAATAAACTGCAGCGCAGCGCTTAACAAATTGTTGTTTTTTTTTACCATTTTGAAAATCTTTTGTTAATGTCACATTTTTAAATTACAAAAATTAATTATGCAAATTAATACAACTGTGACATTTGATTAGAGGGCTTTCAAAGGGTCAAAATAAAAAATATCACATTTTGGTAGTTTTGTTCATGGCTGAAATTTATTGAGAGATTTAAGCAAAGAAGGTTTAAAGCCCTTTAAAGAATGAAGGACTTCAATGTCTTGCTTTGCTTTGGGGTATTGTTGAATAACTGGCAGTGAAATTGTTTTACATGTAGTTTTGAAATTTAACATTAAAAAAAAAATGTTACGAAAATGCATGTATCATTGAGTAAGACAAGAAAAATTATGGCCAGAAATACACCAAATATTTAACAAAAAGTAAGTCTTTGTCTTGAGGGTTAAAAAAGAAAAGAAATACTAGTTGTAACGGTGATGCTAATATGCTTTGTCAACTATAACACAAAGCTGACATGCAGGCTGTTTTTTCTTGAAATACATAGGAATTGTTTTAAACAAAAATAAATAAATGTTGAAATAGCCCCAGCATCCTTTGATTTTACAATATATGAAGTTTGGACACCTGCTTTAAAAATAAATTTCTTAAATTCCCCTTGTCTTTCCGATTTGTCATTCTGCAGATGAGTCTTTGGTCATTTTAATAGCACACGTACAAATTATGTTTACTACCTTCCTTTCCTCTGATTGACTTTTCTGGGGATAACTCTGAAAGCCATGGAGGTTTTAAGGAATCACATTATGCCTCTTAACTATTTCATTAGCAAGGTTAATTTTTTCTGAATTTCTATATTTGTACTTTTTCCTCTATCATCTAGTCGAGAGACGCATAAGATAGCTGTATTTTACGTTGCTGAAGGCCAAGAAGACAAACACTCCATACTCACCAACACTACGGGCAGTCAGGCATATGAAGACTTTGTTTCTGGACTGGGTTGGGAGGTAATAAAAAATAGAAGTGTGTTCCTTTCTGCACGCTTGTTTGTATTTATTATCTATTAAACACTTACAATTAAACCTTTGTTTGCCTTGTAGAATGTACTCATGTTTGATATAATGGCTATTTCCGTTTTTTTTAAACAATGTTTTCCTCAGGTTGACCTCACCACTCACTGTGGTTTCATGGGGGGTCTGCAGAGGAACCGCAGTACTGGCCAGACCACACCTTACTATGCCACCTCTACCACTGAGGTCATCTACCATGTCTCAACCCGAATGCCCCATGATCAGGACCACAACCTCACTAAAAAGGTAACTAATGCCTCTTAGGACAGCAAAGTGTTTGCTAAAGATAATTGTATGTAGAATCAGATTTTTAAAAAATTAATAAATAAAATTATTACAAAAAAATTTGGTCCGCTCCATGCCGGTGATAAAATGAGACACTCTACATATAGACTACTAATGTAGATTATATGGACCTCTCATGGCAAAAACAAATATTATTTTCATTCTACAACATTTACCATCCAAAATGCTGCTATATACTGCCATTTTTTACTGTAATTCAATTAGTAAATCTCAGTGTATTTGTGCATGAGAACAGCATTGCAAATGAACGCAGGTATTTCATGCACATGCAAACAGACCTATAGATCTGTTGGTTGTGTTTGTTCTCAATAACCCCCAAAGTTTCCAACAGCATTTACTGCAAATACATCTGTGTTTGTGCATGTGTTGTATTAGTGTCCCAACAAGCAGATTTAGTGTGTTTGACATTGTGTGTGTGTTTGTGTGCACACCTGTCAGCCCCTAGGCACTGGGCACTCTGCACATGGCCATAATGTCCTTTTAATCAGATCATACTTCCTCCTTCTTGGCCTATCATGTCGCTGTAGGCTTCTGATTGGATTATTGTCGCCTGTGAGACACCATCCCTCTCCTTGATCAGCTGATGGCCCCATAAAACACACATACTCATAGACACGCATACACAATGAACCTGTTTATCCTGACATAAATGCACATCCATAGATGACATATTCCACTTTAGCCCTGTCCAGATGACCACATAAGGCACAGAAGTACACACACTTCTAAGCCCTGGTACACAAAAAAAAGACAATTGTGAAGATTTTGAGCCTGATTGCCTCCTTCTGACCAAAAACAGCAAAGGCCAATTTATCTGATGTCACTAAAGATTGACCAATTATCTTTGGTGTGTGGTGTGTTATCTTGTGGTGTAAAGTGATTTGTTTTTTCCTCAATCAGCTCAAAACAATTGTCTGTGCTGACAAATATACATGTTACGATAGGAAATCCAGATGTGTGTGGCTAATATCAAGGACAGTAAAACCTCGGACTCAGTGATTTGCAATTGTTTCATGTCACGTGACAATCAGGAAGCGAACTGACTGAAGAAGACTTGATGGGTTTTTGTGTAATCCAAAAGTGTATATTTAAAGTTTCATGCCTGAGTAAGTGTTACGACGTGTCAAACATATTTAGGAAAAGCCACAGGATAGGAAAAGTCCAAGTCAACAGATCTATTTTATTTTTATATTTACCAAAAATACAACTCACAAACCCTTCTGGGTCCCAAAATTGCAAATGAAAAATACCTGGTAAGCTGGCCCAAAAGAACAAAAGACAGATAAAGTAAATCTCCAATTGAAAATAATGCATTCATGTGGTACTATTCAATGAATACCACAGTGTCTGACATAATTTGTCCTGAATTTATTTATTATTATTTTAAGATGTTCCTTTCTAATGTATACCCTGAATGCAGGGGTGTCCAAACTTTTTCCACAGAGAGCCGCACACAGAAAAATTTAAGCATGCGGGGGCCATTTTGATATTTTTCATTTTCAAACTATAACAAAATATATGGATTTTTTTTTTTATCCTTAGGGCTCCTGTGGAGCATAGAGGGTCTCAGTCATTAAAAGGTTAAAAATAAGTCAAACTATTATTTTTATTTTTTTTAATGCTTACAGTAAATCTCTATATCAACTTGAGGTTGATATAAAGTAAAACAAATAAGGTTTTATGCCTTTTCTGTCAAAGACAACTTTGTTTTTTTATAGTGAAATTGAAATATGCATTATTTAGATAGATAGTACTTTATTGATTCCTTTAGGATACTTCCTTTATTTAGCAATTAAAGCCCTCAAAGATCAATAATGCAGGACACCTTTGATTTTAATTATTTAATATTTTTGAGTAATCACAGTGAAAAGTTAAAAAAAATCCTACTAAATATATTTGAGAGCCGAAAGGTTCCCCACACATAAAGTGATGCATTTTTATTAGTTTTTTTTTAACTTTTAACACTTAAATTTCAAAATCAACTTCCGATATATCTGTCGATTTTAAGTTTGAACTATTATTTTGTTTGTTTTATGCTCTTTTGTCAAAACTTTGATGTTTTTATATGGCAACCACAGAGCATATGCAATATTTTTTCCACATAAAACATTTTAAAATGATAATTGTTAAGTAATAATTCATCATAACATAGATTTTTTTGTCCTTTTTTTTTTTGATCAATGGAAAAAAAATGAAGACAAAAAGAAAAAAAAATGCCTGCATGGCAGCTTTGTGTCAACATTGCCACTTTTTCTCATTAGATTTCACCTCATTTCACCTTTTTAAAATGTTTTTATTTTTATTTTTGCAAGACTATCAATTTTGCAATTTTTGCAGAATGTGTGGCGGGCCGGTAAACGATTAGCTGCGGGCCGCAAATGGCCCCCGGGTTGCACAGCCCTGCTGTAATGTTATATCAGGTCATTTATAATGTTTATCAGTTTAATCTGTTATATATGCTGTATTTAGATACACATACAATGTTGTCCAGTGTCATCTTATCAAGGTATTCATTATTTAAAATTGTTTACTTTCTATATTTGTCTGTTATTGAATGTGTTCGGCATTTTTGTACTCCTTTATCTATTTCTTCCTACTGTTCTATTTCTTTTTCCATTACTGAAAAGGCTGTCTACAAACTATTAACCCTACTACCAGGTTGCTTATTAGAAAATGGTCATCTGTAAAGAAGTTAAACACAGAAAAGATAACAAAATATCAGTTGTTGCTCAGAATCTTGGAAAGGGCAGGATTAAATAGCCCGGGCTTTTTTTTACTACTTTGTGGACGTGTGGAACTGTGCAAGTGTCCAGAAACAAAAATACATGAGATGGCAGCCATTGCAAGATGCAAGAGTCAAGTAGAGAAGTGTCACTGTTGGAGGCTGGAGTGTGTGTTTGCCTGACATTGAGGTTAATGACAGAGCTATCACCAGCGTGCGTTTGTGAACACTTGTCGTGTCTCCCAGCCCATATTCTTATTTTTCCGGAGCTTCACTCCATCATCTTGTCCACTCCATCTTTACACGTTCACTCAATCACCTTCAGGGCCAGTCGTCTCGTTGCACTCACATACATACACACAGCAGTACAGACAAACAATCCAAAACCTTGGCTGTTTCATGGATACACTCAGTCTAGCTCATTGTCTGACTTTTGTATGCTTGACATGCAATAGGTTCGTACCATACAAAGTAAAATGTGTTTTTTTATTAAAATTTCAATAGTAATCTCCATGCCTCAATAGTTTTCAATTATTTCTCTCCTCTATCCAGCTTAGACACCTGGGTAATGACGAAGTCCACATTGTTTGGTCGGAACATTCCAGAGACTATCGCCGTGGGATCATCCCTACTGAGTTTGGAGACGTGCTGATTGTCATTTACCCCATGAAAAACCACATGTATTCCATCCATATCCTTAAAAAACCTGAGGTACCAGCAACTTTCTATCTTTGGGTCTTTTTGGTAGCATAGAATAATTTGTTAGACAGAAATTATTTAGATGGACGATTACTCAGAACAACGGGAAATAACACTGGCTTTGTTGTTATTGTTAAATTAAGTTTCTGGACTAGCCTTCCCCAAAAAATGTTTGTGAAACATTGTTTAAAGCCAGGTCCTTGCCAGCAAACTAACCACTTTAAATGTACCCCTGTAATGAAATACACAATTCTGCTTAGAAAATTGGTCAAATGTCCAGCCAGAATTACCGTATTTTTCGGAGTATAAGTCACTCTGGAGTATAAGTCGCACCTGCCGAAAATGCATAATAAGGAAGGAAAAAACATATATAAGTCGCACTGGAGTATAATTTGCATTTTTTGGGGAAATGTATTTGATAAAACCTAACACCAAGAATAGACATTTGAAAAGCAATTTAAAATAAATAAAGAATAATGAACAACAGGCTGAAAAAGTGTACGTTATATGACGCATAAATAACCAACTGAGAAGGTGCCTGGTATGTTAACGTAACATATTATGGTAAGAGTCATTCAAATAACTATAACATATAGAACATGCTATACGTTTACCAAACAATCGGTCACTCCTAATTGCTTAATCCAATGAAATCTTATATGTCTAGTCTCTTACGTGAATGAGCTAAATAATATTATTTGATATTTTACGGTAATGTGTTAATAATATCACACATAAATCGCTCCTTACTGTAAGTCACACCCCCGGCCAAACTATGAAAAAAACTGCGATTTATAATCCGAAAAATACGGTATGTCGTAAGATTGTTGCTGGCGAGCCAAGATGAACTTATCCAAAGGGCATTTAACCAAGTATTTTGGGGGGGTTTTGTATATATTTGAACCTATATTAATTTTATAATTCTGATCTCGTGTTGATTATATACTATTATTTATATGCAGTATACATTAATTGTAAAGTAATTCCACCCCTTGAAAAGAATGGTTCAAATAATTAATAAACCGGAACTATATGTAGATTTGTAGAATATTTAGTACCGTTGCAGTTGCAAACTGTCAGTTTTTATAAATGCGCGTGCATGTTCAGACAACACAGACATGCATCCAGATTGTCTGACAATCCAAGGGAGAGTCATGCTGCTCTGGTTTATGTTTTAGTCTAAACCACAGACATTAATACCACAGCACTGATAGCCTAATTGTATTTTAAACAACAAGTAACACAATAAAACAATGTATTTTTTCTGTACAAGAAACATAGACAGAGATACCGCAACACTAATATCATAACCATATTCTGTTTCATTCATCCTGCAAGCAAAACTATTGAATTATCATTGAGTCCAAAAGCAAGTTAGATAAGATATTCTCTGCATTACTGTATTCTGTCATAGAGCAAAAAGGCTGGAGACCTGGTCTTCAAAATAATCATATAAAAAAACACTAATCTCTTGGGTGGATTCCTCAAGCAGAATATTGAATTAAATATGAAAAGAAGCCTTTTCTCAATCAAGTAATATATCATAAAAACAACTGGATTTCAGTTTGTTTTTCTTGTGTGACGCACACAGCTGATTATTTTTACTCAATAAAACATTAATTAACTGTTTATTGCTTTGTACAAAAAATGAATTGTTGCTAATTGCATTCGTCCCAATATTTTTGGTCACTATAGGTACCATTTTTTGGGCCACTGTTCGACGGCGCCATTGTAGACATGAAGATTTTGCCAACAATGGTCAGGGCCACAGCCATCAATGCCAGCCGAGCACTGAAATCGCTCATTCCTCTTTACCAGAACTTGTATCCTTTTCAAAACATTACAACATTGATCGGTGTAAGTAACTCCAACAAGTTATTTCTGATTTTCATTGTTTAGAAAATATGTTCCTAAAGTGGCATTTTCATATCAATTAGGTCATTGTATTCTAACATGCTACATTCAATTTATAGTCCTTTGTCTTCTACCACTTTCGCAGATTTTTTTGTTGTTGTTGGAAATGGTTCCTATTTTGAGGTTTATATGAGTAGTAGAGATAATATTTCTTTTACATTAGCAAACACATATATCCTACAGCAAAAATACACCAGTTTAACACAGTACCATAACTATAAACAGGACCGCAGTAGTTTTTTTGAACGACTAGATAAAATGGCATTGAACAGAATGAGATACTGTGGTCTCAACAGAACCAACTCAGCACCTCTGAACAGGTATGTTTCATAACTTAATATGTTCCACTTCTGCTATTTAACTGAATTACTTTCATCAAAAAAAACTTTTTTTGCGCCAGTACTGTAGAAGTTATTGTGTGCATGTATGCTTGGAAACATTTTGCAAACTCTTAAGGAGGGGTGCACATTGAGTCAATGATAAAAAGTGATGGCAGCTTCATTGATGCAAGTCCTCAAATCAACTGGTATTATAGACTTCCTTCACAATTACTCTGGTCTATCAGGGTTTGGTTTTATGCAGCATCTTTACGGACGCATTGCAATTTTTTTTATGAAGTGTCGTTTGATTTATATACATTTGGACTGTAATAGAATTGAAGCCTTTCTACAAACCCCGTTTCCATATGAGTTGAGAAATTGTGTTTGATGTAAATATAAACGTAATCCAATGATTTGCAAATCCTTTTCAACCCATATTCAATTGAATGCGCTACAAAGACAAGATATTTGATGTTCAAACTCAAACTTTGTTGTTTTTTTTTGCAAATAATAATTAACTTAGAATTTCATTGCTGCAACACGTGCCAAAGTAGTTGGGAAAGGGCATGTTCACCACTGTGTTACATCACCTTTTCTTTTAACAACACTCAATAAACTTTTGGGAACTGAGGAAACTAATTGTTTGAGTTTTGAAAGTGGAATTCTTTCCCATTCTTGTTTTATGTAGAGCTTCAGTCGTTCAACAGTCCGGGGTCTCCGCTGTCGTATTTTACGCTTCATAATGTGGCACACATTTTCGATGTTTGACACTCCCACTTTTTTTTTTACGAAGCCACGCTGTTGTAACACGTGCTGAATGAAGCTTGGCATCGTCTTGCTGAAATAAGTAGGGGCTTCCATGAAAAAGACGGCGCTTAGATGGCAGCATATGTTGTTCCAAAACCTGTATGTACCTTTCAGCATTAATGGTGCCTTCACAGATGTGTAATTTACCCATGCCTTGGGCACTAATGCACCCATCACAGATGCTGGCTTTTGAACTTTGCGTCGATAACAGTCTGGATGGTTCGCTTCCCCTTTGGTCCGGATGACACAATGTCGAAGATTTCCAAAAACAATTTGAAATATGGACTTGTCAGACCACAGAACACTTTTCCACTTTGTATCAGTCCATCTTATATAATCTCGGGCCCAGAGAAGCCGGCAGCGTTTCTGGATGTTTTTGATAAATGGTTTTCGCTTTGCATAGTAGAGCACTTGCACTTACCGATGTAGCGACAAACTGTATTTAGTGACTGTGGTTTTCTGAAGGGTTCCTGAGCCAATGTGGTGATATCCTTTAGCGATTGATATCGGTTTTTGATACAGTGCCGTCTGAGGGATCGAAGGTCACGGTCAATTAATGTTGGTTTCCGTCAATGCCGCTTATGTGGAGTGATTCCTCCAGATTCTCTGAACATTTTGATGATATTTCTTGCAATTGCACTTTGAGAAACGTTGTTCTTAAACTGTTTGACTATTTGCTCACGCAGTTGTGGACAAAGGGGTGTACCCCCCCCCCCCATCCTTTCTTGTGAAAGACTGAGCATTTTTTGGGAAGCTGTTTTTATACCCAATCATGGCACCCATCTGTTCCCAATTAGCCTGCACACCTGTGGAATGTTCCAAATAAGTGTTTGATGAGCATTCCTCAACTTTATCAGTATTTATTGCCACCTTTCCCAACTTCTTTGTCATGTGTTGCTGGCATCAAATTCTAAAGTTAATGATTATTTGAAAAAAAAAAAAATGTTTATCACTTTAAACATCAAATATGTTGTCTTTGTAGCATAATCAACTGAATATGTGTTGAAAATGATTTGCAAATAATTGTATTCCATTTATATTTACATCCAACACAATTCCCCAACTCATATGGAAACAGGGTTTGTATAAGGAAAATAGTATATTCTTCCTTTAACTTGCTTTCTAATATCCAGTCAGTCCAACATTAATTTAGCACGATTCCCCTCAAACTTCAGCTTCTCTATGCCAAATGTCAATAATTTAAGATATTTAAAAAAAATATAAATCTCAATACATGGCCCAAGATGTAAGCCCAAGGCGTTTGTGAACAGGAGCTATGGAATCAATTAAATTCAACCCCCCAGAATCAAACCAGCACCACTTTTGCTAAAAACACAGTTTCACATTTGATATTCCCCATACTTGTCCCTCTTTTCAATGAGATAAAACACGTAGTAATAGTGGACGTATTGACCAAGAAGATGGAAGAAGTGTGTGGGGTGCAGGTGTTGGGGGAGTGCAGTGCTGGGTTGAAGAATCCATTTTGCTTCACGTCCACACAGTCAGACGTAGACAGAGATTGCGAGGCTCAGTGAGGGGTTTTAGCTCGTAGCTGACACCTCCATTGTAATGTGTGAGCGTGTGCACATGCACCTTCTTTCACATATCAGTGTCTTTGTAACAGTCGGCTTTTGTAGAACTCCGTCTGTGTGTGTGTGTTTGCGTGCGCGAGTGTATATGTGTGTGTGTGCAGGCGCTTGTGTGTGTGTGAGACATGTTTGTGTAAGACATGCATGTCCATCTATACACACAGTGTATGTGGGTGAGTGATGTCACACACGCTGGTTTAGAGATGTTTGTGTGTGTCTGCTGGTGTCCTGGTGTGTATTGATTGGTGGCAGCAGCAAGTCGATGCTTCTGACAGCCTGAATTACAGTAATCAGTCATTATTGACTCCCAGTCGCTCTCCTGCACACACCTCTCCTCCGCAGTCTTTCTACATCTGTCACTTCTTTCTTTCCCTCTCTTTCTCCTTATTATCTCCCTTACCCTCAACATTGTCCCATCATCTTTTTATGCCCCGATCTTCACATTTTGTCATCATTCCTTTTTCTAAGACATTGTCCCTCTCATGTCCTGCGAAAGTCTACCCTGACCAAAGGGGGACTTTTTTTGTTCAAAACGAACTTACAAACACATTTTGTTTCAACAGAGTGAGACAAAAACATTTACAATAAAAGATTATAGGTTTATTGAATAAAATCAAGCTAAACACGACTTAGTAGCTGATGTGGAAACAAAGAAATAGGTTGTTTTTTGTTGTTGGTCATCCGTGTTAGACACATCTCAGGAGGGATTTTTGGCCCTCTTCTTTACACATACATTTTGTTGAAAATCTTGAGGCTGTCACTCTGCAACTGGAAAATTCACTTCCCGCCACAGATTTTTATGAGATTCCGGCCCAGAGTACAGCTTGGCCAATCCAGAAAGTTAACATGCTTATTTTTTATCTCGACATTGGTTACCTTCGGAGTATGTTTTGCGTCCTTGTGATGCTGGGCAAACCCATCTATGTTCCATCTTTGCAAGTGCTTTGCAAAGATCATCTTGAAGCATGTTATATCCAACATCAGTAAAAATATTTAACCTGAAATTCAGTACGGCTTCAGAGGTGACCGTAGTATAGTAGATGAGATGTTTTCATTAAGAGAACTGCACGATAAATGTTTTGAACAAAAAAAAGGTATTTGTGTCACATCTATTGATTTGACCAAAGTTTTTGACAGTCGATAGAGAAGACCTGTGGAAACACTTACCAAGGCCTGGCTGCCCACCCCGTCTGACAAGCATAATTTGGCATTTTCATGAACGAATGGAGGGACGCATAAGTATGGGTGTTAGGCTGTTTGATTCCATCCCACTTCTCTAAACTAAGAGCAATATCTAAAGTGAGAACTGTGATGGTCGCGTCTCATTTAGATAAGATCTCAATGATTTAGTTACTTAAAACTGTTTTCCTGTTAATGATATAAATTATCTTTAATAACTAAAGCATCAAAAGTATCAATATTTTTATTTGACATTTGATATTAGATGATAAGGATCTGGTATCATCACCAACACAAACCAGAAACTGACATGTCCAGTGTGCGGCAGAACATACAAGTCAAAGATTGGTTTTATCAGCCGTTCCAAGACAAATAACTGAAAACACAAAATACCCTATATGCAGAAAGGAGAAGTCATCGGCCATTAGACTCCTGTCATTAGGCTGGAGAGTGAGAAAAAGAGAGACTTGCGCTGTATGTTTTGGGTCATTGTCATGCTGAACATACCCAACCATGTCTCATCTTCTGTTTTCTGACTGAGGTCAGCAGGTCATCCAAAATTCTTTGGTGTATATATATGACCTTGTGCATCAGCCTTTTAATGCGCTGATTCTACAGAGCCAAATTTTTGTGTCATCTAAACTGAGCATATCACATTCTTACAAGCCTTTTCTAAAACTTTTAAATGTTCATTGGAAAACATCAGGCAGGCCTGTACGTGTGTTTTCCTGAGGAGGTGGACCTCATGGGCTGCAGTTAGGGCTGGGCGATATGGCCTTTGATTAATATCTCGATATTTTTAGGCCATGTCTCGAAACACGATATACATCTCGATATATTGCTTAGCCTTGAATTAACACTTGATGCATATAATCACACCAGTATGAGGATTCTGTGTGTCTACATTAAAACATTCTTGTTCATACTGCATTAATATATGCTCATTTTAAACCTTGATGCAGAGAGGGAAATCACAACTAAGTCAATTTATCAAAACTGTATTTGTTAAACAGTTATTAAGCAGTGGCACAAACATTCATGTAATTTCCAAAACAACGTGCAATATTGTCAGAGACATTTTAAAACAATCTATTAGTGCACTTTTGTTCAGGATGTCACTAAGATGATATATCAAAACAAGACTAAATTAAAGTGCACTTTTTGTATAGAACGCCACTATAATAGTTTTAAATAAATAAAGTGCACTTTTGTGCATGGTGTCGCACAAGATATTTCAATAACTGTCAAATAAAAATGAGCTGCATAATAGGATATCAAATAGTGTTCGTCCTTCGCAATGTGGTAGGTTATTATGGCTGTTATCTCCTTCTGTTGTGGACTATTTTTTTTCATTCGACGTTGATCTGGAAATGGTGTTGATGGTTGCTTTGGCATTTTGTTGGGTGTGGCAATGGTCAGAGATGTTGACATGCAGAGTTTCAAGCAGTCATTCTCTAGCAGGTGATTTTTCATATGATGCTACAAATTAGCAGTAATGCTACTTTTTCTATCAACGCTTTTGCCACATACTTGACATATTATGGTTGTCTGTTCAATATATTCTCGCTTGAAGCTAAACCACCGCCAAACGATGGACTCCATGCTGTTTTTCTTGGGAATTCATTCTTCTTCCAACATTTGTTACCAGATTCGCACCTTCTTTCTCTCGTAATACCAGTCGCACCGCTCCGCTAGCACTAGTGGTGTAACGGTACACAAAAATTTCGGTTCGGTACGTACCTCGGTTTAAAGGTTACGGTTCGGTTCATTTTCGGTACAGTAAGAAAACAACAAAATATAAATATTTTGGTTATTTATTTACCAAATTTGTATACAATGGCTTTATCCTTTTAACATTGGGAACACTGTAATAATTCTGCCCACGTTAATCCACATTAAACTGCCTCAAGTTGTTGCTTTGATTAAATAAAATGACAAAACCTTTCTTCTACATATAAAAAGTGCAACATTAAACAGTTTCAAGTCAACTCATCATGCTTAATTTATTACAGCATTTGTAAATGTTATATTTTTATCGACATGTGATAGCAGGGACCCTGCCATTCAAAACTAGGCTGCTACAATACTAATGATTAATGTAACTATAGCTGAAAAAATAGTACAATAGCAATAGGATAGACTATTCATCCCTGAACACCATGGAGTTCAATGAAATAACAGACAGACAGGGCTTTGCTGCCCCTAACACACACACACACACACGCGTACACGCACGCACACACACACACACACACAGCAAAATGAGCTAACGTTACGCTAAAAGCTAATTAGCCTTCACCTTAAGCCAGAACTGCGAGCGAGCTGAGTGGCAGTTTAAGTTTCTAGATGGTCAACGGGCTCATAGTGATGCTAGTAATAGTTGTGACTGGGAGTTGTTTTTTATAATTTGGGGAGAGTACGCTGTCCGCTGCTCCCCTGCTAAACACATATCTGCTCGATGCTGAAGCATTGACTACATGCGCTCTGAATAAGCACTGTTGATTGGCTTTGTATGTAACCAATCAGATGGTTGTGTGGGTGGAACAATGCAGGGTGCTGAGACATAGGCAGAAAGCAGAGCAGCTTGTGAAGACTTTTGCTTACAAACTCGTTCGGTACACCCGCGTGCCGAACCGAAAGCCCCGTACCAAAACAGTTCAATACAAGTACACGTACCGTTACACCCCTAGCTAGCACCACAGCTAATGTTACCCATTCCGCTGCCTCTCCGCTCCGCGAGGGCGTATGACGTTTCACGCGCGACAGTATGTGACGTATGTTACAAGGTGCGCTTGTTTTATGTCTCTGTGAGGAGAGACAAGAAAGACTGAGAAACACCTGTAAAGTAATGCCCGCAGATAAAAGCAACTGCGTGATAACGTACAGTATACTTGAATATCACTATATAGTCATTTTCTACATCGCACAGAGACAAACCCGCGATATATCGAGTATATTTGATATATCGCCCAGCCCTAGCTGCAGGATCTCTACTCATTATGATATGGGTTACCCAAGTTTATCTTGGTGACTGTGGTCTCAGATTCCTTGAGATCATTACCTAGCTTCTCCCATAATTCTGGGCTGATCTCTGACATTTTTCAGAATCATCTTTACCCTAAAGAGTATCTGGTATGAACTTCCAGGGCAAGGGTGATTGAAAGTCCTCTTGCATTTATTCCATGGTCCCTTTAACGTGTTAGTTGAATACATGGAATGTTTTATAGTTGTTTTTTTTTTGTCATTATGAACCACTGATCCACAGATACAAATGGAGCAGACATTAACACCACTGACAGGACGGAGGCTATGGAATTCTTGGGTTCTCTATGATTCTGATTGATTGGCCTTACTGTAGAATCAGATATCTACACAAAGCGGCTGGCATACAAGCAAGTGGCAGACAGAGGGGAAAGAAGGTTGGCAAGGCTGAACGTGTCAATGGTTGTCTAGCGTTTTCTCTTGTAATTTTTTTGTCAAACACTCTGTCTCCTGGCCCTCAGGGCAGTCCATATGCCTTCCCTCCTGCTCTGATCTTCCATTCACCATGACCAGAGCCATCCAAAAGCACACACAGTGCCAAGTAGCTGAGACAGCTTTGTATAACTACAACTCTATCTTGCATATTGGCCCATTGCAACAACAAAAATATTTCATGACTGTTAGACCTGTTTCATACTTCTGTCGCCATATGAACTCTACTATAGTTGCTGTCTCACATTGAAATGGATTACATTGTGTTGAATTCTACTAAATCTGTGACTGCCACTTTTCTTCTTCTATATTTTCTGGTAATGTGGTGAATACGAATCGCACATTTACACATCAAATGTTGTAACAATGATCAGAAACACACTAGAATAGGGATGGCTATCGTTTATGTTTTAACTTAATCTAATACTAAATTCATTTTTTAAAGAATGATGCCGGTGCTTTAAGAGTTACATTTTTGGGGAATTTTGCCTATCATTCACAATCCTTGTGTGAGACAAGAACACTTTTTTTTTTTTTTAATCATTTTTCCTCGTAAATAATGGTAGCAAAAATCAGCTAACAATGTAGTTAATGAGACTTACTCTACTTGGCCTATAAAGCGCTCTAAAAAAAATCCAATAACCTCCAATGTTTTATATACACACTGTAAGTATATACTGTATGTAATGTAATAACAGACTTAGCGTGTGTGTGTTGGCGCAAGTGAAGGACGACTGCTGCTTGTTGAGAGAAAAGATAATTTTTTTGCTGATAGGTTAGGTTACTTTATTAGTACCCGAAGGTCAACTTTTTCGTCGCCGTTACGGCGGACAGAAACCGGTTTTACTCAATTAGGTGATTGTTGACTTTCATTTTCCTTCTTTCATTGTCCCTATACCATCTTGGTAAAAGTCACAGTGGGCTGTTCCTTATTCAAAAAGGACAGAGACTGACTCTCATACACTGGAGATTGTTTGGGCACTTGAGTCCACATGTATGATAACCGGCAAGGTATACAAAAAATGGGCTATACCAAAACCGAGGTACCACTGTATTTTAGTAACATTTTTTAAGCTACACTAAAAGTATTTGTGACCAGTCAGTATAAATTGTAGATAAGATCTGGTCAATCAAAGAATTGTATATAGTAATACTATAAGAACCTGTTGTTTTTCACACCACAGATATATATGATACTACAGATATACACACGCACGTTTGCGTGTGCGTGTGTATATACAGTATATAAACGTGTGAGCTTGCATCCGTGCGTGTATACATAAGTATATCTACATATGTGTGTGTGTATATATATATATATATATATATATATATATATATATATATACATATATATATGTCTTGATTGGATTATCCGGAGAATAGTGCTCGATACCGTGGTAGAGCGCAATATGTAGGTGTGGGAAAAAATCACAAGACTACTTCATCTCTACAGATCTGTTTCATGAGGGGTTCCCTCAATCATCAGGAGATTTCTCCAGAAATCTCCTGATGATTGAGGGAACCCCTCATGAAACAGATCTGTAGAGATGAAGTAGTCTTGTGATTTTTTCCCACACCTACATATATATATATATATATATATATATATATATATATATATATATATATATATATATATATATAAGCACATATATATATATATGAAATGTTTGTTTTGGTGTCTTTTCCCCACAATTTCCTCCTCTGTCATCTTTTTTCTTCTTCTTTCTATTGCCTCCTGCTCCAATCCCCCTGCGCCAAACACTAAGTATATGCAAACATTTAATAAAATCGAATAAAAGTAAAGAAACGACAAGTATCCCACACTTCTCTTTCTCTTTTGTGAATCAGATACAGGCATCTACATCAACAATATGATTTGCCTGAGCGGCTAGAAGAGACAGATTTTAAAAAAAATAATTATTGTATATATTTTTTTTTAAACTTGAGACGTCCCACGGGCCAGATCCAGACCCCCAGGTTGTAGTTTAAGGACCCCTGGTATATACGGTTGAAGTATCATACAATGTAGTCGTCTTCAACAATATATACAGTATAATGCTACTTTAATAAGTGGATGGGTCCAGAAACCTTAGGGTTCCTGGTACGACTCCATGGAGCTTCCGCCGTCCTAGTCACTGTTAAAAAGCAAAAAAAAAAGTTTATTCAATTAGAAAACTTTAAACTGTCACACTTCTGCCTTGACTTGCCACAGCTACACCACAGTTTAATACAACATGTGTCAGTAAACATTTGTATGTGATAGGTTTTGGAGTAAGTTAAAAGAGTGAGCTGCACCCGTTTTCCATCTAGTCCAACATGTGCTTCTGGAAAACTGCTGGAGAGACACAAAACTGTGACACAAACACACACACACACATTAACCTCATAACAGGTTTAAACAGTATGTTTGCATGCATGAATACTGAAACATATGCCATCTGTCCTGCACTGATGCTGTATTTTAGTGTGTTAATTTTACACATTTACTGTAGATGCTTTGCACTTTTAGGATTAGTGCAAGCTATTGTGTGTCTGTGTGTAGTGGTTGATTGGCAGGGATAGTGGTAATGTGGCTGAGGTCAGCATATGGCTTAGTGTGATAGCAGTGTTGTGTTTGTGTGTGTCATCTGAGCATGTATGTGTCACCGCCGTTCCCTTTCTGTCACACTGTGTTCCCAGTGAAATGATGGCAGCTTTGGGCATGTAGCGCTATTATCCCCCCATATCCACACACATACAAAGACACACACACTAAGAGCAGCCAAACGCCTAGCGGTCTGCCTGGCTTCTCTTTGCCAGCTCCCTCAATAAAGCCTATTGTCCCAATAAGACTACAATCTGTTTTGTGTGACAAGAAGAGTCTGTTCCTCACAATGATAGAAAGGTGAGGGCACAACCTCACAAATTGAAGACACTTTGTTATTGCTGATGCTGAAATTAAAATCGGGTCGTGCCATCTTTGACCCTCATTTAACTTCCAAAATACTTATTACCATACTTGCTTTGATAAACAACCACAAAGGCTTTATTGTTGGTCTTCTGTTCCCTGACTTTGTCATATTATATGTCTGGTTGCATTTAATTTTCTAAACAAATTTCTTTTTCCATGGGGGGGTAAATAAATATGACATTTTAGTATACCAAATGGTAGTAAAAAAATAATCTGTGTACAAAAAAACTAATTCACAGACAGGCTAAAACAACAGGTGGTGGTTTATCCCAAATTTGTAATGGCATTTTAGTAGATTATTAGTAGAAATTAAGTAAAAAAAAAAATTAAGGAAAAGGTGCTCCACAAAACAATGGCATATTTCGAAAAAATAAATTTTTGTGTGTGCACTGGTAGAGCACAGTGGCGTTACAGCTAAATATACCACTTACTGTATACAATGTAGGTGTTTCCCGTTTATGAGTTTGGACATCAAATATCTTGTCTTTGGAGTGCATTCAACTGAATATGGGTTGAAAAGGAATTGCAAATCATTGTATTACGTTTATATTTAAGTCTAACACAATTTCCCAACTCATATGGAAACGGGGTTTGTAATCAAACTATTTTAGGACTCAAATATTGTATCAGATTAGTATCGGTGTAGGCCAATACTTAAAGGCCCACTGAAATGAGATTTTCTTACTTAAACGGGGATAGCAGGTCCATTCTATGTGTCATACTTGATCATTTCGCGATATTGCTATATTTTTGCTGAAAGGATTTAGTAGAGAACATCGACGATAAAGTTCGCAACTTTTGGTCGCTAATAAAAAAGCCTTGCCTGTACCGGAAGTAGAAGCCGATGTGCGTGTGACGTCACCGGTGTGAGGGCTCCTTACATCCGCACATTGATTGCAATCATGGCCACCAGCAGTGCGAGCTATTCTGACCGTGAAATCGACAATTTCCCCATTAATTGGAGCGAGGAAAAAAGATTTGTGGATAAGGATAGTGAGAGTGAAGGACTAGAAGAAAAAGAAAAAAAAGACGAGTGCAGTGGGAGAGATTCAGATGTTATTAGATACAAACCCCGTTTCCATATGAGTTGGGAAATTGTGTAAGATGTAAATATAAACGGAATACAATGATTTGCAAATCCTTTTCAACCCAAATTCAATTGAATGCACTACAAAGACAAGATATTTGATGTTCAAACTCATAAACTTATTTTTTTTTTTGCTAATAATAATTAACTTAGAATTTCATGGCTGCAACACGTGCCAAAGTCGTTGGGAAAGGGCATGTTCACCACTGTGTTACATCACATTTTCTTTTAACAACACTCAATAAACTTTTGGGAACTGAGGAAACTAATTGTTGAAGCTTTGAAAGTGGAATTCTTTACCATTCTTGCTTGATGTACTGCTTTATTTGTTCAACAGTCCGGGGTCTCCGTTGTCGTATTTTACGCTTCATAATGCGCCACACATTTTCGATGGCAGATATGTCTGGACTGCAGGCGGGCCAGCAAAGTACCCGCACTCTTTTACTACGAAGCCACGCTGTTGTAACACGTGGCTTGGCATTGTTTTGCTGAAATAAGCAGGGGCGTCCATGATAACGTTGCTTGGATGACAACATATGTTGCTCCAAAACCTGTATGGACCATTCAGCATTAATGGTGCCTTCACAGATGTGTAAGTTACCCATGCCTTGGGCACTAATGCACCCCCATACCATCACAGATGCTGGCTTTTGAACTTTGCGCCTATAAAAATCAGGACTGTTATTTTCCTCTTTGTTCCGGAGGACACCACGTCCACAGTTTCCAAATATAATCTGAAATGTGGACTCGTCAGACCACAGAACACTTTTCCACTTTGCATCTGTCCATCTTAGATGAGCTCGGGCCCAGCGAAGCCGGCAGCGTTTCTGGGTGTTGTTAATAAATGGCTTTGGCTTTGCATAGTAGAGCTTTAACTTGCACTTACAGATGTAGCGACCAACTGTAGTTACTGACAGTGGTTTTATGAAGTGTTCCTGAGCCCATGTTGTGATATCCTTTACACACTGATGTCAGTTTTTGATGCAGTACCGCCTGAGGGATCAAAGGTCCGTAATATCATGGCTTACGTGCAGTGATTTCTCCAGATTCTCTGAACCTTTTGATGATTTTACGAACCGTAAATGGTGAAATCCCTAAATTCCTTGCAATAGCTCGTTGAGAAATGTTGTTCTAAAACTGTTCGACAATTTGCTTACAAATTGGTGACCCTCGCCCCATCCTTGTTTGTGAATTACTTAGCATTTCATGGAAGCTGTTTTTATACCCAATTATGGCACCCACCTGTTCCCAATTAGCCTGAACACCTGTGGGATGTTCCAAATAAGTGTTTGATGAGCATTCCTCAACTTTATCAGTATTTTTTGCCACCTTTCCCAACTTCTTTGTCATGTGTTGCTGGCATCAAATTCTAAAGTTAATGATTATTTGCAAAAGAAAAAAGGTTTATCAATTTTAACATCAAATATGTTGTCTTTGTAGCATAATCAACTGAATATGGGTTGAAAATGCTTTGCAAATCATTGTATTCCATTTATATTTACATCTAACACAATTTCCCAACTCAAATGGAAACGGGGTTTGTACATTTACTAGGATAATTCTGGAAAATCCATTATCTGATTATTGTGTTACTAGTGTTTTAGTGAGATTATAAAGTCATACCTGAAAGTCAGAGGGGTGTGGTGACGGCCTGTGTCTCTGAGTGAAGCCATGGAAGAGCCAAGAAAGTCGCAGCTGCAGGAAGAACGACACAAGCTCCGCTCATGTTTACGGTAAGAGCCATCTTATTACCACAATTTTCTCACCGAAACCTGCCGGTTGACATATGGTAGAGAAACATGTTCGCTTGACTGCTCTGTTCCATATTAAAGCTGGCTACAGCCAGCCGAAATACACTGCTTTCCACCAAATGCATTTTTCTTTGTAGTATCCATTAATAATTGAACAAATTGAAAAAGATTCAGCAACACAGAAGTCCAGGATACTGTGTAATTATGCGATTAAATTGGACGACTTTTAGCCGTGAGTGGTGTTGGGATAAAATGTCCGCTCCAACCAATAAGGTGACAAGCACGCGTCATCATTCCGCAACGTTTTCAACAGGACACTTGGCGGGAAATTTTAAATTGCAATTTAGTAAACTAAACCGGCCGTATTGGCGTGTGTTGCAATGTTAAGATTTCATCATTGATATATAAACTATCAGACTGCGTGGTCGGTAAGAGTGGGTTTCAGTAGGCCTTTAAGGCTCCAATATCAGTGTTGTAGTAACTTTTATTTAACCAGATAAAAAACCAATAAGATCAAGACCTCGTTCACAAGAGACATGAAAAAAATGTATCGGGACACACTTTTATATGAAGGGTAACAAACAAAAAGCAATAAATAGAGAAATAAAAAATCTTTTATAACAGGACAAGAGAGGAAGTTTGCATAAATACAAGTACTCACACTGGTAGGCAATTTTTATGTGGACATAGCTCAACTCATGGGCAGCACAGTGAAACAGGGGTTAGTGCATGTGTCTCACAATACAAAGGTCCTGAGTAGTCCTGGGTTCAATCCCGGGCTGTGGATTTTTCTGTGTGGATTTTGCATGTTCTCCCTGTGACTGCGTGGGTTCCCTCCGGGTACTCCGGCTTCTTCCCACCCCCAAAAACATGCACCTGGGGATAGATTGATTGGCAACACTAAATTGGCCCTAGTGTGTGAATGTGAGTGTGAATGTTGTCTGTCTGTGTTGGTCCTGTGATGAAGTGGTGACTTGTCCAGGGTGTACCCTGCCTTCCGCCCGATCGTAGCTGAGATAGGCTCCAGCACCCCCGCCATGTACTGACACTCCGCCAGTAAGCTGTGAGTGCTTTACCATGACTAAACCATCAGTGGCTTGATCACACTTTTGCTTGAGCAATCCACCCTTCCAAGCAGTAAATATCTGATCTAATATCTGATCTGCCCTGTGTTTGGATTAGAGTCATTGTAAATGAAAGCTATTTTATGAGTCTACTTGTTAATGTTTTTTGTGTGCCACAAGGTGTTTAAGATTCATGAAGGGCTCCCGTGTGGGATATATTGATAGTTTACTGGTTATGTATTCTTTGTATGCCAGGGCTATTCAACATCTGTTGTTTTGGGGACCACAGTTTCTGAAAGTGAAGGACAGAGGAACCAGACTTCTTCCTTCACTGTTATTCTTACTGTGTATATTCCTAAGGACCCGTGTCGTATACAGTGGACATTTGATTCTTTGCTTCTTTATTTGATCAGTTGCGAAATTTGGGGAAAAAAAGGATCCCTGTCTATGGGAACACTGCTGTTTTTAAGGGCCTACTGCAAAAAAAATTTCAAAGATCATATGTATGACATTGTTAGAATGTTTTAGGAATCTGTTTATCTTCCAAATTATTTTAACTAAACTCGCAAGCTGGTCTGGTTGTCATTCATTCTTACGGCCCGTGGGCCGCCAGGTGAATATATATTCACCTGGCGGATGACTGAACACCTGATGTGTTCAGTCATCCATTTCTCTATTTATCTTTTTAAAAAAGTATGTCCTTAAACCACAACTTAGTCAGTTGAGGTAGACAAACGTCATTGTTTGTTTTGTCAAATTATTTTCCCAAGATGAGATTTTCTTTTTGAATTCACTGCCAACATGTTTGATAATGTGTCAGTGAGTGGTTTTATTTGTGTAAGCAGAACAGTCCAGGACCACTTACATATTGAAAGTGCATTCAGATAATGTTTGCTATAAACATGCTTGTAATCAATCGCAGTTTGACTGTTCAGATTGTGATAGACAATTCTCATCTCATCCTATATGAACCATGTTCAGATGAGAGAAAAAACCTTTTCTAAGAGAATCTGTTTTAAATAATCTAGTAGTGATCGATTTTGCTATAAAGACTGCAGAATGGTGGCGCATGTACCGGTAGTCATGTCTGTCTGACAATCTGGTTCTGTGTTCGAATTTTGGTTTTGACCGCTCTGTATTGAGTTTACATGTTTTCCTCGTTACGAGTGGGTTATCCTTGGATACTGCAATCCAGAGGCCAACCAGCATCTATTGTCGTTTGACTATTGTTTGACCTTCAACAGTCCCTGTCAGGTTCGAACACTGGTGACATCTATTAATCAGACAAGAACCAAGGAACCAAGCAGACAAATAGCATTATTTTAGTTTTACTGATGCTCAAAGAGTCTGTTTTTATCAAACCATTTTTTTTAATTATTGGTTCATTTCTTCTGCTATTATTTGTATGTTCTCTCCTGAACAGAAAGCAGTTGTGTCGTCTGCAAATAAAACTAACTTCAAGTCCTTTTTAATTTCACAAATTTCGTTTATATAAAAATTAAACAATCTTGGTCCCAGTATTGATCCCTGGGGTACACAACAAGATATATCTAGCCGTCTTGACCCATTTTCACCCATTTTCACATATTGATTCCTGTTGGTTAAATAGCTTCTTATTCTTGATTAATTGATTTACAAAATGAGGTCCATTGTTACTTGATAGATTTAAATATACTCTATCTTGGTATTATATCTTTGCATAATGCTTTTGCTACTGTTAGCGCATCTGCTTTTCCTTTAGAAAATATTTCTACCCACTTTGAAAATGCATCTGAATTGACTAATGTGGACCCCACCCCGACTTAAGACAAGTTGAAAAACTTATTCGGGTGTTACCATTTAGTCAATTGTACGGAATATGTACTGTACTGTGCAATCTACTAATAAAAGTTTGAATCAATCAATCAATCTACTATGACCAGACAATACTGTTTTTCTTCACTCCTATTTAGTTCAATAAAATCCATACATAGATGTTGGGAACGGGTGTTGTGGTTTAGGGAATTGGCCTCACACAGGTCATGTATGCCTAACAAAAAGGTTTCGAATAAGCTGTAGGTACTATAGTAAATCTGTATAAGGGTCACCATCCCTCCTGTTGAGGCATGAGTACAATCATGGCTCAATACTGCTGCCCACTTATACAGATGTCTGGTAAGATTGGTTTATTGTCTGGACATACATAGATGTCTTCTCTGTTCCGTTTTTTATTTTTTTATTTATTTTTTTTATTCATTCATCTTTTTCTTTTGGAGGACTTTGCATGCCTTTTAGTATATTATTATTCATGTCACTAGTTTGTAGTTTAAAAACTTGAATTTCTTCTTCTGCTATTTGTTTTGCTGTTTTGTTCGCAAACGTGATATTGCGTCCGTTCCGTTGTGTGCTGCACATTTGCACATTGCTATTTTAGCTGGTAACTGTACCGCTTTTAATCATTCTTTTAATAGTTCTCCATGTGTTTACTGGTTTTCCTGTTGACGTAATCATTCCTCCATTTTGCCTTTGTTGTGCTAATGTCTATACTGTTGAGAATATCTGTGCTTTGTCTATTACTTCATGTAATTTTAAGTAACATTTTAAACCCACTAAAACTGTCTATAAGTGAATTAAACTATAATTTTATAACTCAGAAGAGACATTCTTCAATTACTTTATATTTTTTATTTGTAATAACTATTCAACAATATTCAAAGCAAAACGTTGTAATGGTTATAGTAATTCTCCTGCCCTTGCACCGACTGAGAAAATAGTGCTATTTACTCAGCACATCATTTAAATGTCATTATTTTACTGATTCTTGCGTCTTGGGCTTTTTAAACTATCATTAGTGTCCGTCAGTTACATTCGAGTATGCTGTCATGCCACACTTTTCACTTGTGCACTCTAACTTCCTGTCGTGTGCAATATTCTACAAAATAAAAGCATGCATTTATTCCCGTTCGTTTATAAGTCGCATACTATCAAAAGTCTAAAGCTAACTGATAGCTGTTGTGATTGACATGCTTCCTTTTATATTCTATCTTATGCCATTATCTTATCTTAGCTCAGCACCCAGATGTATGGTGTTCTTGCAAATATCCCCCAAAAAATTAATAATACAACCTAAGAATTGTATTACGCATAATACATTTATTTTCAAACCTCCACTCCTAATGCGCCGTGTACACACACACACACACACTTGGGCGTGTGTGCGCCTTATCCCAAGAGATAAGGCGAACAAAACTCAGAGAGTATTTTTATTTTCTTCTCAGGACAGTCTTGTACGAAGTGTTCTTTCCCAAAACACCATCATGCAGTATAACTGCTGTCGTTGTTATTGTTATCTAATATTTTGGTTGGCTGCATTCTTTTCGGGTCCCTTTTTGATCTTATATATATATATTGTTGGTTGTTCCGATACACTTTCACTGTATGGCGGTGGATTTTTTAATTTGTTTAAGGCTAATCTGCATTTTGTTATTGTTGAAGCGCTGGGTCTGGTGGCTTCTGTCTGTGCCTCTTTCTCACTATCTTCCTCTACAATTTGCCTATTTCTTCTCTTAACTGGGCCTTTCTCCTTAACTCCCTGGTGCAGCCACTGCTGCTGCCCACTGCTCCCCTCACCTCCCAGGGAGGAAAAAGGAGATGGGTCAAAGGCAGAGGACAAATTTCACGACACCTAGTGTGTGTGACAATCATTGCTACTTTACTTTTTACTTTAACTTTCATCTCTCTTAGCCTTTTATTTTTCCTCTTCTTCTTTCCTCAGCTAATAAAAATGTATACCTCTTTATTTTGCTATAAATATAAACTCTTATTATAGTTATTAATATAGGTTTTTATTTGTTCCATTATTTTAAAAATATACATATATATATTTGCATATATAACAGCGCTGTTTATATACACAAACATACATGTATATCTTCAGTCTACATTGTCTTAATATCTTATTTCAATATCCCCACATTATCTGTCGTACGCATTACTGTAGTTTATTCCATTTTGCATTAAATTATTCTTATACATATATATTTATATATATATTGATTTCTTCCCAATTCTTCATCTATTTTTACTTCTCTCTCTTTCTCCACACTACTCACAATAAAACTTACATTTAATACATCTATTTCTCTCCTTAACAACACATCAATTCAAAACGAATTAGTCTTATAAAATACAACAAGGTCAACAACAACCCAAAACCATATGTCATGCGTCTTTCTTAATCTTTTAACTTAGTATGACCTTATGATCACTCTGATCATTTTCTTTGTCTTTTGGTGTAGTCTTTGGAGATTTGAATGTCTCCTGACCTAGTAATGCTGAATAACCTTGATAGTTGTTTACTATATCACCTACTACCGGTAAATTCATGTTTTGAGGTTGACAAATTTCAGTAAGTCTGGATTCGTTTTTTCTTTTGCTTTCCAGTTTTAACATTTTAACTTGTCTTTTGGACTAACCTTTGGTTTACTTGTCCCCTTTCTCATTTTGAGAATTTGGAGTAATCCGTCGTCCCCTACAGAGCCGAACTTTTAAGGATTACTTTTTTCTTTGTTGTAAGATAGTGGTTTACTCACAATTTTAGTATGGAATGATAGCCTAGTGGCAATCACTTCCACACACTCTCACGTTCACACCTTTCACACTCCTTCTATTTGAATTTTCGGATCCCGAGGACTCAGTCGTCCTTTTATGGCCTCTTCTATTTTAGAATTGTCGGTTTTTACGTGGACTCCGAGGTCCTTAATTTGGCTTATTTTCAATGTTGAATCTTAAAGAATTTCCATTCTTTGTGGACTCTGCCGTCTTTCTGATTCTTAGGCCTTTTTACCTGTTTAGAGCCTAGGATTTACAGGGTTTGTTTTTGCGTCGTTAACCCTTAGTCACACGCTTTTGTATGCATCGCAACCCTTAGTTACACGCTTCACACCTTTTACACTTGTTTTACTGAATTTTCTGTTTCCGCGGACTCAGTCGTCCTTCTTTGAACTCTTTACCTGTTTAGAGCCTAGGATTCACAGGGTTTGTCTGTGTCTTTAACCCTTAGTCACACGATTTTCCCATGTGTCGCAACTCTCAGTTACACGCGTTTTCTATGCGTCGCAACCCTTAGTTACACGCTTTTTCTATGTGTCGTAACCCTTAGTTACACACCTTTTCCCATGCGTCGTAACCCTCAGTTACACGCTTTTTCTATGTCGTAACCCTTAGTTACACACCTTTTCTATGCATCGCAACCCTTAGTTACATGCTTATTCCATGCGTCGCAACCCTTAGTTACACGCTTCTTCTATGCATCGCAACCCTTAGTTACATGCTTCTTTTATGCGTCGCTTTTTTCTTTTACGCGTCATAACCCTCAGTTACACGCTTTTTCTCTTTGTAATTCAAAATGTACTCACTGAAATCTGCGTTCCTTTCTCTTGTCTTCGGTTCCCGTCAGTTATTCCGATCCCAGCCTTGGGTGAAGAAAATCAGCTCCTCAATGGGAGATGTGGGTGCCATGGTTTTCCAACTTTACTCACCCGGCTGGAATCGTCAGACTTGTTGGGATCCGGCTCGAAGGACCAAGAAGATGTCAGGTTCAGACACTGGTGACATCTATTAATCAGACAAGAACCAAGGAACCAAGCAGACACAGGGTTAAATAGAGCTCATGAGGAGACACGTGTTTTGGGCTGTACTCTAGTTACAGATCCAAACAACGTTCTAAAGTACAGCCCGCGTGCCTCCTGTATTTATTGAGGAAATCCCTATTACATCATTGTGACTAAGGGAAAAGGGGGGAGTGGACTCGACAAGATATGATAATACAAAATTGCAAATATGTTGACACTTGGTGCTATCGCCCAGTCTGTTCTTGTGCTGGTCCCAGAACACAAAGTTTGGCCTTGGCAGTCAGCAGGCGGTATCTGAACAGAACACTCATGGAAATGAAAGGCAAGCAATCCCTCAGATTGCTAGCTCTGCACAAATACAGAAAAAACCCTTCAACACAAATTGACAATACTTTATAGTAACGGCCCATAAGCATATAGTTATGATGATAATATATACATAATTTTTCTAACAGTCCCACATTAATTGGTTGATTGCTCACCCTTGTCTTGAAATTGAAAACTCAGCTGTACTGTGTAGGAATAATGTTCACTTGTGTGCATGTGTGAAAGGCTAATATAGGTGACGACTGCAGACAAGAAAAAAATGCATCTTCTTAATTAGATAATTATTGTCACACTCTTCTTGATGTTCGACAACACCCATGTTGTGTGTGTTTCTGTGAAATAAGAAAAAAAGCTATAATTGCACTTTGTTCTCCTTAGTGGTAAAAGTGATAATATAAAACTTGTGCCCAAGCATGTCAAGGAGCGAAAAGTCGTAATTAATGTATCACTTTGTTTCCTTCACGACCCCTGCTTCTGCATTGAATTAAAGAACCGATTGAATTAGATAAATGTGACAGTGAAAGTGAGTGAGTTTGTGTGTGTGTGCGTGCGTGCGTGCGTGCGTGCGTGCGCGAATGTGTGTGTGTGTGTGTGTGTGTGTGTCTTCATGCACAGTGAGTGTTGCATTAGACAAACCCATCTCTGTCCTCAGTACATACAAGAGACACGTATGCACACACACACACACACACACATACACACACACATAATGAAATCTGTAAGCCTTGCTATCACATAAAGATATAAACCCATTAGCGTGTTCCTTTGGGCATGGACACACACGCATGTACACATAGGTTTATCATTACATGCTGTAAAGCTTTTCCAATTGTATTATCCCTCTGATATCCTTCTTTCTGTTGTCTGTTCCAATGCCTCGGGTGGAGCGGACAGATAGGGGGGTGGTGTGTGAGATGCTGAGTGAGATACAAGGCGTGTGTGTTGTTGGGATGTGTCATAGGCAAAAGTTATGCATAGTATATTTTGTACTTTGGCTGCCAATTTATTTAATTGTCCAGTGGTGGTGTAATTTGTAACACATAAAAACGGGAAACCAGTGTGCATCTTTTATGAGGATATATTATGCAGTTTTTACGGTTTGTGTGCTGCTTTTTAAAAATCACTTTTAAAGGGGACAAATTATGTAAAAACATTTTTTCTTCAATCAATCAATGTTTATTTATATAGCCCTAAATCACTAGTGTCTCAAAGGGCTGCACAAACCACAACGACATCCTCGGTAGAGCCCACGTAAGGATAAGGAAAACTCACCTCAGTGGGACGTCTGTGACAGTGACAATGATGACTATGAGAAACCTTGGAGAGGACCGTATATGTGGGCGAGTCCGCCATTGTTGTCTTGTTGTTGTAGTCCATAAGTTCATTCTCTTTCTCCATCCAAATTTTGTGGTGTAGACTGGTTCGTACATGCACATGCATTCTCTGATGTTCTTATCTCTTGTTGTTGTAGTCCATAAGTTCATTCTTTTTCTCCATCGTAATGTTGTGGTGTAGACTGGCTCGTACATGCACATGCATTCTCTGATGTTCTTATTTCTAATACTAAATAGCGCAAAGTTTGAACTTTAGGCAGTAGACTCGCTATGGAAGGGCTAAAAACTACAGCATGGCTGACGGGAGAAGACGCAGTCAAGGTGGAGGCACATAAATAAACCGCCCACAAAACGGCACATCCTTAAAGGCCTACTGAAACCCACTACTACCGACCACGCAGTCTGATAGTTTATACATCAATGATGAAATATTAACATTGCAACACATGCCAATATGGCCGGTTTAGTTTACTAAATTACAATTTTAAATTTCCCGCAGAGTTTCCTGTTGAAAACGTCGCGGAATGATGACGCGTGTTTGTGACTTTATTGGTTGGAGGGGACATATTAGCCAGCACCACTTGCGGCTAAAAGTCGTCTCTTTTCATCGCGCAATTACACAGTATTTTGGACATATGTGTTGCTGAATCTTTTGCAATTTGTTAAATTAATAATGGACAAGTTAAAGTAAAAAGATGGAGATGGGAAGCTTTAGCCTTTAGCCACACAAACACACGGGGTTTCCCTGTTTAAAATTCCCGAAGGTGAAGCTTTACTATGGATCAGAGCGGTCAAGCGAACCTGGTTCCCGACCACTTGTCAACCGTCAGGTTTCGGTGAGAAAATTGTGGTTAAAAAGTCACCTCTTACTGGAGATCAGCGGAGCTTGCACCGTCCATGCAGCTGCCGTGACTTCTTTCAGAGACTGGCGTCAACACACCCGTGGACACACCCCTCCGACTATCAGGTACTATTTAACTCACTAAAACACTAGCAACACAATAGAAAGATAAGGGATTTCCCAGAATTATCCTAGTAAATGTGTCTAAAAACATCTGAATCGCTCGCAATACAATTGCTTTTTTTTTTTTTACTTTATTTTTATTTTATTTTTTTCTAGTCCTTCACTATCAATATCCTCATTCATGAGTCTTTCATCCTCGTTCAAACTAATGGGGAAATTGTCACTTTCTCGGTCCGAATAGCTCTTGATGCTGGAGGCTCACATCATAAACAATGTGAGGATGTGAGGAGCCCTCACACCGGTGACATCATCGCCTGCTACTTCAGGTAAAGGCAGGGCTTTTTTATTAGCGACCAAAAGTTGCGAACTTTATCGTCGATATTCTCTACTAAATCCTATCAGCAAAAATATGGCAATATCGCGAAATGATCAAGTATGACACATAGAATGGATCTGCTATCCCGGTTTAAATAAGAAAATCTCATTTCAGTAGGCCTTAAAGAGACGGTCAGATAACGGCTTGAAGATGGTCTGTAAAACAAAATGGATGCAACATTTTTACCAAAGAACCACCATTAAATGTTATGTAGACCATAAGGAAGTGTTTTAAATGTAGAAAAAAATCACAATACAGCGACCCCTTGAAGGTATTTAGAAGGCGACTCGGCAGTACAAATCAATTTTATTTAATACACCTACAGGTTTTAATGAGGGCTGCAACGATTCATTGATTAATGAAGTTTGAAAAAAACATCAATTAGGATTTTGCTACACCCATCATTTGTTGAAATAAGTAAATGTGAATGAATGCAAATGTGAGTGAATTAAATGAGAGCGAAGTGCCGATGAAGATAGATGGCTCAAAGAAAAACGACTCGGCGGAAAGAGAGCAAAGGGCCCTTAGAAGATGAGAAGGAGGGTTTCCAATTATTTAAAAGTGAAAAAGACAGACATTGTGAAATGTAAATGTGGTAAAATGTATGTGAATGGATTCTCCAAGCATCATTGCTCTGGCTGCGTTGAGGCTTCCAGCACGATTACTATGTGTAAATACTTCACATCCTGTGTAATTCCTCTTGGTTGGAGCTGTCCCTCGATATGATGGAACCACAGGCCTGGGGTCCATCCCCTTTCTGTGTGGAATTAGTTAAAGTTTAAGTACCAATGATTTTCAGTTTCTTTCTCTGTATTTGACCCATTCCCTTGTTCACCCCCTGGAAGGTGAGGGGACCAGTGGGCAGCAGCGGTGGCCACGCCTGGGAATCATTTTTGGTGATTTAACCCCCAATTCCAACCATTGATGCTGAGTGCCAAGCAGGGAGGTAATGGGTCCAATGTTTTTAGTCTTTGGTATGACTCGGCCAGGGTTTGAACTCACAACCTAACGATCTCAGGGCGGACACTCTAACCACTAGGCCACTAAGTAGGTCATCAGTAGCATGTTTCCCCCTATGACTGCGTGGATTCCCTTTCGGGTACTTGGCTTCCTCCCACATCCAAAGACATGCACTTGGGGATAGGCAACACAAATTTTTTCCTACAGTGTGAATATTTGTCTGTCTCTCTGTTTGCCCAGCTATGAAATGGCGTCTTCTCCAAGATGTCTGCCTGAATGCAGCTGTAATAAGGTTCTGTCGCCCCCGCAACCCTGTGAGGGACAAGCGGTAGGAAATGGATGAATGGATAGAAGATTCCTGCTGTTGTCGTTCGACGCCGCTCGCGTCAAAGGCTCACCAATGTGGAAATGTGTTATTGATGAGGCAGGAGATGAACATGAAATGCATAAACAGTTATAGTCTCTACTTGACGTGACAATACAGGCATGTGATAATCGGAAGTTCCCCTAACCGGGAAATGGAAGTGCAGCTTGTTGACCTGTTGTGAGCGCCACAACAAAATACAAGAAAAAACGACAAATAGTGTACAGAAATACACATAAGACATAAATCAGACTTAATTTAGGCCAGAAATAAATAGAATTATCTTTAAAAAATGATGTAAGCGCTAAGTGACGAGACATGACTTCATATAGAATTTCAAAGGGGTCATGTTATAATTTTTTTTCTACATTTAAAATACTTCCTAGGGGTCTACATAACATGTAATGGTGTTTTTTGTCAATATTTTGCATGAATTATGTTTACAGACCATCTTCAAGCCTTGCATACTGACAAGAGTGTCTTTTCAGGAGGTGCCGTTTTGTCGGTGGTCTTATTTACGTGGCTCCACTTGGACTGCATCTTCTCCCTGTCATCCATGTTTTAGTTTTTAGTGCTTAATGCTGGACTGCAATGGCAGACTCGTGCGAAGATCTTCAGGTAAATCTCTGCCATACATGTGGATATCCGCTGACGTAACACTTGGGGAAAAAAACGTCACAATCATAAATTCCAAACAGCTCGTTTTGGGAAAGTTTGAAAGAAGGCAGGATTGTTGTGTAAATATTTTCGCCATCCCTCCTTGGTTTGATTTAAAGGTTTTGATACCAAATACACAAAAACAGTTGGTTTTGCGTAATAGGTCCACTTGAAAAAATTGCATACTGGGGCCAAGCACGACTGCATACTGTATGCTTTGCAAATTGTTTTGTGTCCTTTAAATAACTGCTTATCCACGGAAATACCACCTTTTTGATCCCATGCCAATATGATTTATTGATTAAATTGTTGAGATTGATAGTGTGATGTGCTTTACTCTGTACAGTACTTTTTAAATTTTTATAACTTTATACTTCATCAAACTACTGAAAAAAAGCTTTTACCAATTTAAACAATCATCTGGCTCCCTTTTTTTTTTTTAAAACAAAATAGTCAACAAACTTTTGCTTTGCAATGAAGCATAAACACAGTATAATACAAGTGTTTATAATTTGATGTTATGATTAAATATACAATAATATTATATTTAAAAAGACAGTATGACCCCATCTACACGGCCACACTCCTATTTCAACACACACACACACACTGCGCAGTGGTGAGCCCACCTCCTAATGTGCTAACAAGCTCCCTCTTTGGCCCGTTCGCCTCCACTTTCCCTGTTACAAGTGATCGCAGGAGTCGTACACCACCACAATGAGCCGCACGGCAGGAGAGATAGAAGGAAAGAAAAGGGCTAAAATGGATGGAGAGAGACTAGGAGGGAAAGAGCTGGAGAAGACTTGGAATTGTCACTCTTTTCACTCATGGCAACTACGCCAAAGAAAATGAGTTTCTGACTCAACATAAAAGAGACATTTTATTCATCTCACTCTTTTTCTACCTTTCTTTGCACTACTTTTTCCTCACACATTTCTCCTCTTATAATGTTCCCCTCTTTCTTTCTTTCTGTCATTCTTTCTGTAGGGAGATATTTTCTGCTAATGACTAAAAGGGGCCCATCTCAAATTAAATTACAGTGTATTTCATAGTTATGCCTGTCATTCGAGCGGCGAATGGGAGGATTGGAGGCAGATATGTTTAAGGGATTATAGCCTGTTATGTTTATTTCTCATAGATTTTTACTACTATTTCTATGTGACTGCAACCATTTGATTGTCAGGCATTCTTTACTGAGTGCCATATGAAACCAAGCAATTCCTTGAATTGAAATATCTACATTTTAATATTAAGTTTATTTTGCCTGTAAGTCTTATCGATTGGTGTACAGGTAGATCCAGTTAGCGGAATTTAAGCCTTAGGGATTTAAAAAAAAAGTGGTTTTATGCAAAATACCTTCTTTTTCAGAAGCTCCAATGCATTTGGACTAAGTAAAGACAGCAGTGCCTCTCGATTATTTTCTGTAATGACCACCTTGGGGGACCGGACATTTTCTTAAAAGTCTTCAATCCAACAATTTCAATTTAAGGCCTTAAAATGCCTAGAATTCTCATAAAATCTCATAAAAGGTCTTATATATGATTTCTAAAGGTCTTAAAAAACTATTTAACATTACTTTTATTCAAAACATGCATGAACTTCAGCCTTGATTTTAAATGTTTCGATTTTTGAGGACGCTATGATGTAACAATCCATTTTCTACCGCTTATTCCTTTTGGGGTCACGAGGGGCGCTGGTGCCTATCTCAGCTACAATCGGGCGGAAGGCAGGGTAAACCCTGGACAAATCGCCACCTCTACAATACGTAACTAAATTAAGCTACCTGTGCTGCCCGGTCAGAATTAATCGCGCACCACTTAGTGTACTCTGCGCACACAGCGGTGTGTTGTTACAGCTTCGCATATCAGCGGAGAAAACTAAATGAAAGCTCACAGCAAAGCCGAAGTTACTTGCATAAGATAGGTAAGTGCAAGTTCAACGATTTTTGGATCAAGGATGATCAATTTCCTGCATGCTTGAAACCGGTGGATGGAAAGTATTAAGTGTTTAGGACCTGGTTGTCGAGCCATCGAGGAGGGAAGTGTTTGTATGCTATGCGGTGAAAATTAACGGAATGATAATTTAAAAGTAAAAAATCTGGGATAAATCGGTGTCAAAAGATGCTGAAACGTCACAAACACTTGCACAACTATACAAAGAACAACTTAAACCCCCATTCAGGAGTGTTATGTTGATTAAATGTCGCCACTTGCCTAAGGAAATCAATATGAGATTTTTACTTGTGAAATCATTCTATTGCATACAGTAAGCACACGCCAATTGCTTAGTGGTAGTAATGTATTAACAGCAGTAAAACTATATAAAAAAACTAATGCTCTTATAATATATTTTCCAATAATTTCAGGTCAGCTTTTCATGTTAAGTCTTTTTTCCAAGTTTATACAGCTACTGACATTAAAAGCGCTAAAGTTTGTCTGTTTAGTGTTCACACTCAGTTTACAGTAGGGTGAGAATACCAAGATTTGTAAATGTCATCTTCTATCCATCCATCCATTTTCTACTGGTTGTCCCTCTAGGGGTCGCTGGGATTCTATCCCAGCTGCACTTGGGTGGAAGGCGGGGGTACACAATCTTGTCATGCTTAAATAAAAAACAGTCTTAATTTATTGGCAACATTTTGTTTTTCAAAAGTCACCACAAACAGGTAAAATCATTATCATACATATCAAATACAAAATGATTTAAGCAAATTTGAATATTATCCACAGTATTCACATCCAAATTATGTTTGAGGTTTGCACGCCATTATCACTTTCTTTCTTTTAAAACTATCGCTCAGCACTTTTTTTGTCAACTTTGTGCAGATACAGTAGTAGTAGAAAACAGTTCGCAAGAAAACAGTTCCATGGCAATTCTGAAAAATGGCTGTTATGATGTTTGCTAATATTTTTTTCAGTGAGTTTACAATACAGAGGATTCTGGTGTATTTAGTTAGTTTGACGATTGTGTTTTCCAATGTGAAAGAGCAGTGGATTAATTCTTATACCTACAAAATATTCTGGCCCTCTGATTTTCCTTTGCCTTTGTACTTTTTTTATCCATATGTTTATGAAATGGTCTTAAATGATATCCATTATGGCCCTAAAAAAAGTCCCAAAAGTCTTAAATTTGACTTGTTGAAACCCGCAGCGATCCTGTATAAGCATCCTCCCTGGAGGACAGTAAATATCTGAACATGCGGCACTACCCCACTGTAGAAGGATATGCTAACTGCAAGTTAGAGCTCTTGAACCTAAACAAAATATGGGCAGGTCGATACCAATTTCAACAGTAACAATACCAAGTATTGTCTATAGTATAGTCAATACTACAGTGGTTGGATAGATATTTTTTTATTATTGCTTAAAATTTTTTCTTGTTTTATGAAAATCTTTTGTTATTTTTTTTACAATTTCAGGAAAAAAAAAAGTCCCTAGACATATACGTAGGAGAGCTTTAAGGGCAAAAATCAAAGGATTGAATCAGAACCAATGGTAGAAAATTATTGAAATATTTAATTGACTTTGTTAGACCGCTATCCTGTGATTTTGTCTGATTATGATTGTGATCAAAAATTGAATAATTCAATGATTTTAAACATTTAAATATCAGTAACTGCATTAATATGACCAATAGTGCCCCTGCTACTACTGTACATGGTATTGGATCAATACACAATCTTGCAGTATCTCCTAAAACTAGTTAAAGTATTTAAAGAACATAAGAACAAGTGCTTATTATATTTTAACAGATGTGTAAGTGGAACCATGTTACAACAGAAAGTAACCAGATTTTAATTGAAAACTAGCAAGTATACTATTAATAGTTTTGACAAATTAATACAACCATGAATGAAGCAATACGTTACTGTATATGTCAGCAGCCAAATTAGGAGCCTCTGTAACCCGTTTTGAAGTGGTTCTGTTATCACTTACATACCAAATAATATATTGCGATATATATCGTATCGCAGGAGGGCTGCAATCGTGACACAGATTCTAGGCTGTATCGCCCATCCCTATTCTGGACCAACAGCACCTGGATGTAGTTTGTAGTGGGGGGACATGTTCTTCGCTTCAACTGTTGGGTAAAGCTGCGATGCCACATTATAATAAATCCTAAAAACTGTTTAAAAAAACTTTTATTGACAAGGTTAGTATATATTTACATACACTACATTGCTTTTATGTATTTCTTTTTACACATATCTACCAAGTGTGCACACACATTCAAGTGTGATACAGCAAAGCAAGAAAAAGCACATGATGAGATCACATATAAAACCGGTGTGAAGACGCGGATTTTGAAACTGTTTGACTGCTGTGTTTCCCGTAACTGTCTGTATACACACTCGCACATACACGCAGAGGTTCACACTGTGTTTTTACTGACTTTTGGCTGCTGGATTTGAACTGCTTTATCTTTAGCCTCTCTATCCCAACTCAGCATGTCACTTACTTTGCACCTCAAACCGCCATGACTTAGTCAGAAAGTAATCCTTTGTTTAATTTGTAATGCAGAAGGGACCAGCCACATAACAATGTTTTAACTGAGAACTTATAAAAGCTGTTGTCTCAAAACAAAGTCTGCAAGTGAAAACTTGAAGAAAATAAAAAGCAAGGCCAGCAACAGTCATGTGCTTCTAATAATTTTAATACAAACTGCGCAGGCGCTACAAAACACGGACCGGTTTTGACAATGTCTTTGTCAGTATGCAATCTCCAACAAGAAGTGATGCACTTAAATAGTTACAGCTGTGGTCAATTAATTGATATAATAAATCAAGAACAACTTCAAAAATGAAAGTGCACAAATAATTGACAAAATGGAAAATTTTACAAAATAAATCAAAGACTCAGTACAGTATCATAGGAAAATAAAGGTGAAAACTTGCACATGGCAGGCAGACGAAGACCTATTCTTCAGGCCGTCTCAGTTTGGTACAGTACCGTTAGGCTTGGACTGCATTCACACTTGATCAAATGAACGCTACTAGAAGAGCAAACAGAATCGTGTTGGTTTTAACCTGACCAAAAATGACAAGCATGTATGCAAACCAGACCACACTTAAGTGGTCTGGGTTTTTTTTCGCCCAAAGCCCGAGTTCCAATTGTTCCATGCTTAAAAAAAAAACGTGTTCTAAGCCCCAAATGTATTGGTCTCTGACAAAGGTTATTTTGGATTGGATAAAACTCTGAAAAAAGCACATGTGCTCATCATGCATGACTCATATTTTGAGTCATTCTGTTTATTTATACAGTATTATGCATAGTGGTAGTTCTTATTAATAACTGACAGGAGTAACCTAAGGATGGTTGGATGCCCGTGTATGTGCTTGTGCATTAACAGTCAAGCCCAGACTTAACTCTTCTCGTTTATCTCTGTTTACCATCAGTGAAATGTTAACAAAAGCTACAGTATGTAATCCTAAATTAATGCTTTTTTTTTTTTACTCTTCTTCCTTTCCCCTAGTGCTGTCTGTCGTAGCACTTTGAAGGAGCCATCTTATTGTTATTATCATTGTCTCTAACTGGATCAGTTACCATTAGACCTGAATCCCTCTCCTTTTGAGGCCCATAGGCCGTCTCTCTAAAGCAATAGAAAACCCATGGGCGCTATTGTAAATGTCTGACCCATTCACCATCAGACACACACACTGAGGCCCAGACGCAGATTTCATTCTGAAGATTCATTGTCTTACTCAAACAGGGACACGTGCACACACACACACACACACACACACACACACACACACACACACACACACACACGCACACACACACACACACACACACACAAACACACACACACACACACACTCTTCCTGCCATTGACAATAATTTGTTATTGGAGCTGGGGGAGTAAATGGTAATACTATAGCGAGATGATGTGACTGAGTTTTGTGTGTACGTGTGTGTCGACGAGACTAACCGCTGTGCCTGGATGTCATTATGGTTGGATGTATGACTATAGGACCGAGGACAAGAGCATAAATGTCATTCTATCAATGAGATTATCTCTAATAGATGGGCAGTGGAAGTTCTGGTTTCCATTTACTATGCTCTCTGCTTAGTCCCTGCATCGCTTTTTCAGTCTATGGCTGAAGGCTGTAATACAAATGACAAATTGGTTTGGGAATGGTTTGATTTTCTTTTGCAGACACAATAGCTCATTCTGTGTCATATCTGGATTCATACAGGAATCATTTACATTGTATCCTCTACATATCTAGCTACGTATAAATAATTTTGTCATTTTTTTCCACATACTTTTGTTAGTTGGGAGGTCTACTGTTGCTTATGTTAAAAAATTGGTTTTGAGTCTGATCTATGTCAATCAAATTAGGCCCCAATATAAAATGAAAATAATGTTGTTAATCCTACCGCCCAAAAAAAAACCAATACCTTTTTTCTGCTGAAACTACCGGCCGTTTATTTCGAAAATCCTCGAAAAAATTGTTGCACAGCAGCTAAATGAACACTTAGCTTCTAACAATCTCTGTGTACCCTTTCAATCCGGTTTCAGGGCAAATCACTCTACGGAGACAGCTCTCACAAAAATGACTAATGAACTACTGCTAACGATGGATTCTGTTACGTCATTTATGTTGCTGCTTGATCTTAGCGCTGCTTTCGATACCGACGATCATAATATTTTATTAGAGTGTATCAAAACACGTATTGGTATGTCAGCTTAGCCTTGTCTTGGTTTAAGTCTTATCTTACTGACAGGATGCAGTGCGTCTCCCATAACAATGTGACCTTGGACTATGTTAAGGTAACAGGGGGACAGGGTTCGGTTCTTGGCCCTGCACTCTTCAGCATTTACATGCTGCCGCAAGGTGACATCATACGCAAATACGGTGTTAGCTTTCACTGTTATACTGATAACACCCAACTCTACATGCCCCTAAAGCTGACCAACACGCCGGATTGTAGTCAGCTTGAGGCGTGTCTAAAGGAAATTACACAATGGATGTCCGTTAACTCTTTGCAACTCAACGCTAAGAAAACGGGAATGCTGATTATTGGTCCTGCTAGACACCAACATCTATTTAATAAAACCACTTTAACATTTGACAACCAAACATTTACACAAGGCGACTCGGTAAAGAATCTGGGTATTATCTTCGACCCAACTGTCTCGTTTGATTCACACATCAAGAGTGTTACTAAAACGGCATTTTTTCATCGCTGTAATATTGTTAAAATGTGTTCCATTTTGTCCACTAGCGATGTTGAGGTCATTATTCATGCGTTCGTTACGTCTCGTCTCGATTACTGTAACGTATTATTTTCGGGTCTCCCTATGTCTAGCATTAAAAGATTACAGCTGGTACAAAATGCGGCTGCTAGATTTTTGACAAGAACGAGAAAATGTTATCATATTACCCCAATACTGGCTCACCTGCACGGGCTTCCTGTGCACTTAAGATGTCACTTTAAGGTTTTACTACTTACGTATAAAATACTACACGGTCTAGCTCCATCCTATCTTGCTGATTGTATTGTACCGTATGTCCCGACAAGAAATCTGCGTTCAAAGAACTCCGGTATATTAGTTATTCCCAGAGCCCAAAAAAAGTCTGCTGGCTATAGAGCTTTTTCTATTCGGGCTCCAGTACTCTGTAATACCTTTCCGGTAACAGTTAGAGATGCTACCTCAGTAGAATCATTTAAAGGCCTACTGAAACCCACTACTACCGACCACGCAGTCTGATAGTTTATATATCAATGATGAAATCTTAACATTGCAACACATACGAATATGGCCGGGTTACTTTACTAAATTGTAATTTTTAATTTTGCGCTAAGTATCCTGTTGAAAACGTTGCGGTATGATGACGCGTGCCCGTGACGTCACGGATTGTAGCGGACATTTTGATCCAGCACCGATCCCAGCTATAAATCGTCTGCTTTAATCGCATAATTACACAGTATTCTGGACATCTGTGTTGCTGAATCTTTTGCAATTTGTACAATTGATAATGGAGGAGTCAAAGAAGAAAGATGTCGGTGAAAAGCGGTGTATTGCGGCCACCTTTAGCAACACAAACACAGCCGGTGTGTTTACATTCCCGAAAGCTGACGGTGAAGCATTACTATAGAACAGAGCGGTCAAGCAAATATGGTTCCCTACCACATGTCAACCGGCAGGTTTCGGTGAGAAAATGGTGGCAGTAAGTCGGCTCTTACCGTAGACATGAGCGGAGACTTTGCGTCGTTCTTCCTGCAGCTGCGGACTCTCTTGCCCCCTCCCACCGGCCGCTCCCGACCGTCGGATGCTTACACCGTGGAGGAGTGGAGAAAAAAAAATTCTCAGCCCGGTTGCCTTGTCTCGTCGAGAAACGTGGCTTCCCACGGAGACACTGGCGTCACCACACCCGTGGCCACACCCCTCCGACTTTCAGGTACGACCATATAATCTCATTGAAACACTAGTAACACAATAAGCAGATAAGGGATTTTCCAGAATTATCCTAGTAAATGTGTCTAATAACATCTGCATCGCTCCCACTGCCCTCGTCTTTTTTTTCTTTCTAGTCCTTCACTCTCACTTTCCTCATCCACGAATCTTTCATCCTCGCTCAAATTAATAAGGAAATCGTCACTTCTCAGTCCGAAATGCTCTCGCTGCTGGTGGCCATGAATCTAGACAATGTGAGGATGTGAGCAGCTCCACAACCCGTGACGTCACGCGCACATCGTCTGCTACTTCCGGTACAGGCAAGGCTTTTTTATTAGCGATCAAAAGTTGCTAACTTTATCGTCGATGTTCTATACTAAATCATTTCAGCAAAAATATGGCAATATCGCAAAATAATCAAATATGACACATAGAATGGACCTGCTATCCCCATTTAAATAAGAAAATCTCATTTCAGTATGCCTTGTAAGTCCCATCTTAAAAATCATTTGTATACTCTAGCCTTTAAATAGACCCCCTTTTAGACAAGTTGATTTGCCGTTTCCTTTCTGCTCTGCCCACCTCTCCTTTGTGGAGGGTGGGGCACAGGTTTGGTGGCCACGGATGAAGTGCTGGCTGTCCAAAGTCGGGACCCGGGGTGGACCACTCGTCCGTGCATCGGTTGGGGACGTCTCCTGCTGGCCCCACTATGGACTGGACTCTCCCTATTATGTTAGATCCACTATGGACTGGACTCTCACAATATTATATTACCCATGCGACGTCCATTGCACCGGTCGCCAAGGGTGAGGGTCCCCACATCTGCAGTCCCCTCCAAGGTTTCTCATTGTCCCATTGGGTTGAGTTTTTCCTTGCCCTGATGTGGGATCTC
The DNA here is from genome assembly GCF_033978795.1 of Nerophis ophidion. Classification (NCBI taxonomy): domain Eukaryota; kingdom Metazoa; phylum Chordata; class Actinopteri; order Syngnathiformes; family Syngnathidae; genus Nerophis; species Nerophis ophidion. The sequence continues at coordinate 61,422,200 of NC_084613.1, read as the reverse complement.
AGCCGAGGATGTTGTTGTGGCTTGTGCATCCCTTTGACACCCTTGTGATTTAGGGCTATCTAAGTAAACATTGATTGATGTTGTACAAAATTAATAACATTTTCAGAGAGCAATTTTCACTCATATGTAAAAAATTATATCTTTAATATCAGTATACATTGGATTGACATTGTTCATTCATGCATGGCATGCTTCAGAGAGAAAGAGAATTTGCTATCTTCCCAATGTCACTAGGTGACACATTTCAAACCAGTTCAAACCCCGGCCGAGTCATACCAAAGAGTATAAAAAATGAAACCTATTGCCTCCCTGCTTGCCACTCTGCATCAAGGGTTGGAATTGGGGGTTGAATCACCAAATGATTCCTGAGCGCAGCCCACGCTGCTGTTCACTGCTCCCCTCAACTCCAGGGGGTGGGTCAAATGCAGAGGACAAATTTCCCCACACCTAGTGTGTTTTTGACAATCATTGGGACTTTAACTTTTCTTTTACTTGTAATCATGTAAGCTACATTATGATCAATGCATTTTTTATTTTGCCATAAACAGTCAATCCAGGATTTTGCAGGTTTTTTGTGATTGTTGTGTAAAATGCCTGAATTTGCATCAGATTTTTCAGAAAGTTGCGGAAAAAGTTGCAATGTTTTAAGGATTATTTTTTGCAATAACATTGAACCAACTTGGAATTTTATAAAATTTTAATCAATGTTTTAAGTCTTGTAATCCTAACCTCAGAAAGCACAAGAAAATTTGGAACACAAATACCGTATTTATGTTTTATTCATTTTACACCACACAGAATTAAACATAGACACTGGATGGCAGTAAAAGCCCATACTAAGAGCTCATGTCAAAATACTGTGCTGCTTTAATTTAATGTAACTATTAATAGTAATATTTATTGTAATTACAGAGAGAAACTTCCCTATTGTCGTCCAGAAGTTGCAGCAATTCTCTGTGTATGTTTTACACTTGAAACATGTTTGTCCATCTTAAACATTCATTTGTTTTCCAAAACATTTACCCATGCACGTTAACAGCATATGAGAACTTTTGAGAGCGATTCATAGCCTTCAATTTTTGTTGGTAAATGAGAGATGAGAGATTATCATCACGCTTTAACATTGCTGTCATGTTAATGCTGCCTCATTGATTATTAGATCAGCATTTCAAATAAGAATCTGTTTTTTGTCTTACTGTGGAGGAATAAAAGTCACATATATATATTAATAAAAATATAAATACATGTAAACTAAGAAATGAGGACGCCAGTTTGTTGCTAAATGAAGGTTTAACACTGTAGACAGGAATAGGAAGTAAGTCTGAGCAATGCAGGAAGACAACAATCGTGCCGTTTGAGCTGTAAAGAGTTGATATATCGTTACATGTTGCTGTTCCTGCTTCGTCAACACAAGAAACAAACACGTTTTGATTAGACAGTTGATATGCACATTTGATTGTCAAAAATGATGCCGATTGTGTAGGGAGGTTGTGGGCATTGGACCAAAATAGCAAGGCCCCGCATAAGTCGCGGGGACTGGCTGAATTGGAACATTTGCAGGGACTGAATCTATACTGTAGAAGTATTCAGGTAATGTTTATTGTAGATGTATTTGACCTTGCGTTTCTCTGAGTTGCACTTTAAAATTATTTTACCCTCATTTTAAATTAAAAAAATCTAATCTCCTTCCAAAAGATGACTAATGAAAACATAAAAGGGCCAATTAGTAGTACTGTTTTAGATGTTTTGAGCTACTTAAATTATTGTTGTGTTGCAAGTACTGTATGTTAACTTTGTACCTAAATGCGAGGTGCATTATTTTGAGTTCGTAGTATCACAACCTTATATCTTTTTTTCTAACTTACATTTATGTTTCACTTTTTAAGTACCTTCATCTGTATTTTGGCTACCTTGACATTTGACTTCAGCTATGAGGAACGTGCCCGCTACTTAGAAACCATTGTGCAGCATCATCAGGAGCCAACCACCTTCGAGGATTACGCAGCTCGTGTCTACAGTCCAGCTCCTTGCACTCACCTACCTGCTGACACAGGTATGACACCAGCACATTTTATTTTATAATTTTGGATTGTACTCTGACTCTTAAGACAATCTAATTATGTAATTTTTGAGTATTTACATTTGCAAAGCCACTAAATTTCTTCAAAACAGGGCTTAAACATGTGAGCTCTATGATAGCTTTGTCATAACTGAATCTTAAATGGATATTTAGTTGTATTGTACATTGTGTGTGTGTGTGTGTGTGTGTGTGTGTGTGTGTGTGTGTGTGTGTATTATTGTTGTGCTTGTCATGCTGCTTCTCATCCTTGTGTCTTATTGTGATAATAATATTCATAACTTTAATTTGAGACTGAATAACACAAAGTATGGCTGGTGACGGCAAAAAAAATGTGTCATGATCCGTGTGTTGTTCAGCCCCAAACAATTTGTTTCAGGACACAGGCAGTCATGTTGGTTGAGGGTATGTGATTTAATGGTCATTTGGAATAAGTAATATCAAACATGATAACCCTGTATTCTGAAATAAACATTTTTCCTTTGTCAACTCCCTCGATAACAACCTATTGATCAAACTTTTTTTTCTCCCCCTTTTGTTTAATTATCGGGATTTATTCTCCCTTTGTGATTGGTTTTGCTACCTCCCCTTTTCCCTTTTGTGATTTCTTCTTTTTTCTCCCCCTGCCCCCTCTTCTTTAGATCGTATTGTCTCACTTGCCTATTGCTAAAAAGGTAAGCCCGGTCACTGAAACGTGACGTCCTGTTCTGATTGGCTCTTCCTTTACACCGTCCAGTCACGTGTACTTGTCACCTGGACATATTGTCACTCCGCCATTTTTCTTCTGTCCTTTACATACATACAGCAGATCTGCATGACTTTCTCGGTACTGAAAGAAGGAAGTGTCATTTTCAGCTAGTCTTTGAGTGAAATTTGGTACAATATCACCTATTCTATATATCTTCCTAGATAATTTAATGATACTAATTCATCTATTTCATGAGGTTTGTGCAATATCAAACTGCACTATGACGCTATAATGAAAGTGACACATCCTTAATTAACTGTTCTATTCTTTGACCTAACCACTAACTGTCATGTTTCTCTTTGTTCCTGTAAACTACAGCATCACATTTACCATGTTATACTTTGCCTCTAACCCTATGTCTGCTCCTAATGTTCTTGTTTTGACACACACTTACATGTCCCGATCACTCTCTCACCCACACACAATACAGTACAATACATTCCTCAGCTACAACATTGGGTACATCTGCGCAACCTAAAAAGACGGTCAGATTGAATCAGCGGCATTAAAAGACAATATATTTTAATTAGATTAGGTAATAATTTAAAAATATGTTTCACATTTGAGGCACATTTTATGTAGCTTAATAGGCAAATCGCATTTAAATAAAAACATGTATGCATTTTAACAATCACATTAAGAATTGTTTATCTGCATTAGGTTTCAGTGTAATGAGGTTTAAAATGGTTTTCTGTACACTACCCTGACCATTTTGTTTTGTTCTATTGTTTTTGACTTGTGTTTTTTATATTCACACTTTACATTTCTCTTTTTTCTAAATGATTTTTTTAATTTTCTGTATTTTTCTGTTCCCTTGTACCTTGCATTTTCCTCTTTTTTTCCTTATATTTATATTTCCTTAATCTTTCATTTTCCTTGTCTATTCACCCCTTCTTTCCTCTTCTTGTTCAAATTGTTTGCCTTTCTTTAATATTTTCCTCACCATTTCTGTCCCTATCTCTCTGTTTTTCCTTCTCATGTGTCCGTCCCTCCTCCTCCAGAGGAGCATAGTGTTTTGTACCTGAGGGTCCCTAAACCCATGGATAGTTTTAGATTCAGGGTGAAGGGCAAAGGTTTGAAGAAGAAGGTCCTTCATGCCAGCTGTGAATGGTATGACAGAAATTAGTGATTAATTTAAAACATAATAATGACTATTGTGTAGTGTTTTATTGTGTATTACAAAACAAGTACAAATAGTGATTGAGTGAAACAATGTAACTTAGTGTAAGCAGTGTAACTTTTGTGCACTCCTAGGGCCGAAAACGAGCATTACATGTGTTCCTTATGCAATATGACGGTTCGGTTTGAAGGTTAGTGGTCTGAAATTTCGCCAGAGAGTTTTTCACAAGTTTTTATTTTTTAAATATCATTGTGGCCGTGCGCAACCCGAGGGTCCCAGGTTCAAATCCCACCTAGTACCAACCTCGTCACGTCCGTTGTGTCCTGAGCAAGACACTTCACCCTTGCTCCTGATGGGTGCTGGTTGGCGCCTTGCATGGCAGCTCCCTCCATCAGTGTGTGAATGTGTGTGTGAATGGGTAAATGTGGAAGTAGTGTCAAAGCGCTTTTAGTACCTTGAAGGTAGAAAAGCGCTATACAAGTACAACCCATTGTTATTTTAATTTCAAAATAGGATACGAACACAAAGTATACACACTTTCTCTTAAGAACTATTAATCTACATTGACTCCCATTATAACTTCTATAATCCTTGTATATAGGCTTTTCTATAAAAATTTAATGAATCTTGCTTGAAAAACCAAAAAGATTATATTGTTTGGGTGTAATAGCATCCCTTAATCACCAGATGACACCAGAAAACCATGACCATAAGTCTAAGAGCTTTGATGAGCGTAAATGAGTTAAACTGACTTAAAACTGATGAAATGCAATAACATTTATCTGCCATAAATCATGGCAGATGTAAATAAAAGATGTGTGTGAACTCATTAAACTCAAGTAAGGCATGCCTGCTTTCTCATTTTAGCTCAGTAAGCACTGTAAAAAAATACTTGTTTGGCTACTTTATAAAAATTGATGTTGTCATGAATTATTAACCTATTCAAGGCTGTAATTACCCATCCTCAAATTTCAGAAATTTTACATATTTTGCATTTTCCTACAATAAAAAAGTGTTTTTTGACGAAAAAGCCAAAACATAATATAAACTGTACATCAGAAGATGGACTTGACGTTAAAATATTTCAAGCATTAACAGTAAAAAAAAAACAACATACATTTATTGCTGACTTATGACACCTTCATGAGCCGACCCTAAGAGTAAGTGTGTATTATAAATCTTAAGGTTGCACAAGGGTTAATATTTGAACTAAATTGCATGAAAATTAAGTTGTTGCATGCCATGTACTGTAGAGACTATTCTAATGCATTTATTCTCCGCTTACTTAAAAAAGGTACCGCACGAACATAAAGAACTTGCAGATTTTTGCCCATTTGCCAAAATAAAATCCTATTATTCAGATATAAGCCTGTAATAAACAGGGTTTTTTTCTATTCAGTCTTTTTTGCACCATATTTAACAACATTACGATGGTGTATAGCCATATTATAGCCATTCTCAAGCGAACTCAGAACCGAAATCTTAGGACCGGAGGAAAATGTATAGTATTCACATTTTGCACTGGTGGATTGTAACCAAAAAAACAACCAGGCAACTTTTAGAAAAGACACAATTAAACTAGGACGAGATGTTCATCGTCTTATCACAAGTTAAGACCATCGCAGGTCAAATTCTGCGCTAAATCACTGGTCAGTTTATTGCCCTTGTTTGACGGTCCTTATAATTTGGTTACCAGCGCAAAATGTAGATATTTGTCATATTCATCCTATGCTTTTAAGCGTTTGTTCAGAAGTATATAAATCGGGGGTGCCTAAAATGTGCCCTGTGAGCTTAATATGGCCTACTGAGTCGTTTTCGTTTGGCCCGGCAAAGGGTGGTTCCCTGAATTTAGCACATATTAACACTGACCTCTTTCAAGCTCACACAATCATTTTGCCATCTATACAGGGCCGCTTGTCCTTATAGGTAGATCATGAATTGTGCACAGGACCCCACGATCCGTTATTTTGCGTAAATAGAGGTGTGTCAATAAATGGTAGATGATAAATTAATTATACTTGCACAGAGCTTTTCTACCTTCAAGGTACTCAAAGCGCTTAGATACTATTTCCACATTCACACACTGATGGCGGTAGCTGCCATGCAAGGCGCTAACCTTGACCCATCAGAAGCAAGGGTGAAGTGTGTTGCTCAAGGACACAAGGTTGCTGGCACGGCCACTCCCGCAATCTTGCCATGCTGTGCCCCAATGACCAGGCGCTTCTTAGGAAGTTTTAGAGCCACCTTATTCAAAGCCCCTTCCTGCTCCCTCCACAACATTACTGTCCTCCTTGGCGCACAGCAGTAATACATTTGTATTGCACGGCTGACATACTAGGTTCAATTTTCTTTAATCAATTTGTGATTTTGTATTAAAAAAAAAATCATTGAACAATTCTTTACCATGACATTGTTTTAGTCCAAAATATGCATCAATTAAAATAGTACATAAATTGTTTCACACAAATATCCATCCATCATCTTCCGCTTATCCGAGGTCGGGTCGCGGGGGCAGCAGCCTAAGCAGGGAAGCCCAGACTTCCCTATCTCCAGCCACTTCGTCTAGCTCTTCCCGGGGGATCCCGAGGCGTTCCCAGGCCAGCCGGGAGACATAGTCTTTCCAACGTGTCCTGGGTCTTCCCCGTGGCCTCCTACCAGCTGGACGTGCCCTAAACACATCCCTAGGGAGGCGTTCGGGTGGCATCCTGACCAGATGCCCGAACCACCTCATCTGGCTCCTCTCGATGTGGAGGAGCAGCGGCTTTACGTTGAGCTCCTCCCGGATGGCAGAGCTTCTCACCCTATCTCTAAGGGAGAGCCCCGCCACCCGGCGGAGGAAACTCATTTCGGCCGCTTGTACCCGTGATCTTATCCTTTCGGTCATGACCCAAAGCTCATGACCATAGGTGAGGATGGGAACGTAGATCGACCGGTAAATTGAGAGCTTTGCCTTCCGGCTCAGCTCCTTCTTCACCACAACGGATCGATACAACGTCCGCATTACTGAAGACGCCGCACCGATCCGCCTGTCGATCTCACGATCCACTCTTCCCCCACTCGTGAACAAGACTCCTAGGTACTTGAACTCCTCCACTTGGGGCAGGGTCTCCTCCCCAACCCGGAGATGGCACTCCACCCTTTTCCGGGCGAGAACAATGGACTCGGACTTGGAGGTGCTGATTCTCATTCCGGTCGCTTCACACTCGGCTGCGAACCGATCCAGTGAGAGCTGAAGATCCCGGCCAGATGAAGCCATCAGGACTACATCATCTGCAAAAAGCAGAGACCTAATCCCGTGGCCACCAAACCGGAACCCCTCAACGCCTTGACTGCGCCTAGAAATTCTGTCCATAAAAGTTATGAACAGAATCGGTGACAAAGGACAGCCTTGGCGGAGTCCAACCTTCACTGGAAACGTGTCCGACTTACTGCCAGCAATGCGGACCAAGCTCTGACACTGATCATACAGGGAGCGGACTGCCACAATAAGACATTCCGATACCCCATACTCTCTGAGCACTCCCCACAGGACTTCCCGAGGGACGCGGTCGAATGCCTTCTCCAAGTCCACAAAGCACATGTAGACTGGTTGGGCAAACTCCCATGCACCCTCAAGAACCCTGCCGAGAGTATAGAGCTGGTCCACAGTTCCACGACCAGGACGAAAACCACATTGTTCCTCCTGAATCCGAGGTTCGACTATCCGGCGAAGCCTCCTCTCCAGTACACCTGAATAAACCTTAACGGGAAGGCTGAGGAGTGTGATCCCACGATAGTTGGAACACACCCTCCGGTCCCCCTTCTTAAAGAGAGGGACCACCACCCCGGTCTGCCAATCCAGAGGTACCGCCCCCGATGTCCACGCGATGCTGCAGAGTCTTGTCAACCAAGACAGCCCCACAGCATCCAGAGCCTTAAGGAACTCCGGGCGGATCTCATCCACCCCCGGGGCCTTGCCGCCGAGGAGCTTTTTAACTACCTCAGCGACCTCAGCCCCAGAAATAGGAGAGTCCACTACAGATTCCCCAGGCACCGCTTCCTCAAAGAAAGACGTGTTGGTGGGATTGAGGAGGTCTTCGAAGTATTCCCTCCACCGATCCACAACATCCGCAGTCGAAGTCAGCAGAACACCATCCGCACCATACACGGTGTTGATAGTGCACTGCTTCCCCTTCCTGAGGCGCCGTATGGTGGTCCAAAAACGCTTCGAAGCCGTCCGGAAGTCGTTTTCCATGGCTTCCCCGAACTCTTCCCATGTCAGAGTTTTTGCCTCCGCGACCGCTAAAGCTGCACACCACTTGGCCCGTCGGTACCCGTCCACTGCCTCCGGAGTCCTATGAGCCAAAAGAACCCGATAGGACTCCTTCTTCAGCTTGACGGCATCCCTCACTGCTGGTGTCCACCAACGGGTTCTGGGATTACCGCCACGACAGGCACCAACAACCTTGCGGCCACAGCTCCAATCAGCCGCCTCGACAATAGAGGTTCGGAACATGGTCCACTCGGACTCAATGTCCCGCACCTCCCTCGTGACATGTTCAAAGTTCTCCCGGAGGTGTGAATTGGAACTCTCTCTGACAGGAGACTCTGCCAGACGTTCCCAGCAGACCCTCACAATGCGCTTGGGCCTGCCAGGTCTGTCCGGCATCCTCCCCCACCATCGCAGCCAACTCACCACCAGGTGGTGATCGGTAGAAAGCTCCGCCCCTCTCTTCACCCGAGTGTCCAAAACATAAGGCCGCAGATCCGATGACACAACTACAAAGTCGATCATGGAACTGCGGCCTAGGGTGTCCTGGTGCCAAGTGCACATATGGACACCCTTATGTTTGAACATGGTGTTTGTTATCGACAAACTGTGACGAGCACAAAAGTCCAATAACAAAACACCACTCGGGTTTAGATCCGGGCGACCATTCTTCCCAATCACGCCTCTCCAGGTTTCACTGTCGTTGCCAACATGAGCGTTGAAGTCTCCCAGTAGGACAAGGGAATCACCCGGAGGAGCACTTTCCAGTACTCCCTCGAGTGTACCCAAAAAGGGTGGGTATTCTGAACTGCTGTTTGGTGCGTAAGCACAAACAACAGTCAGGACCCGTCCCCCCACCCGAAGGCGAAGGGAAGCTACCCTCTCGTCCACTGGGTTGAACTCAAACGTACAGGCTTTGAGCCGGGGGGAAACCAGAATTGCCACCCCAGCCCGTCGCCTCTCACTGCCGGCAACGCCAGAGTGGAAGAGGGTCCAGTCCCTCTCGAGAGAACTGGTTCCAGAGCCCTTGCTGTGCGTCGAGGTGAGTCCGACTATATCCAGCCGGAACTTCTCTACCTCGCGCACTAGCTCAGGCTCCTTCCCCCCCAGTGAGGTGACGTTCCACGTCCCAAGAGCTAGCTTCTGTAGCCGAGGATCGGACCGCCAAGTGCCCTGCCTTCGGCTGCCGCCCAGCTCACAATGCACCCGACCTCTATGGCCCCTCCTATGAGTGGTGAGCCCATTGGAGGGATGACCCACGTTGCCTCTTCGGGCTGTGCCCGGCCGGGCCCCATGGGAACAGGCCCGACCACCAGGCGCTCGCCATCGTGCCCCAACTCCGGGCCTGGCTCCAGAGCGGGGCCCCGGTGACCCACGTCCGGGCGAGGGAAATCTGGGTTCATTTCGTTGTAATTCCATAGAAGTCTTTGAGCTGCTCTTTGTCTGATCACTCACCTAGGACCTGTTTGTCTTGGGAGACCCTACCAGGGGGCATGAAAACCCCCAGACAACATAGCTCCTAGGATCATTGGGACACGCAAACTCCTCTACCACGGTAAGGTAGCAGCTCAGAGAAATACTTACAGTAAATACCCAAATTAGCCATCATCTACCCACATTATGTGCACTATTTAAAATATTATTTAGACTGTTTTTCTTTTACGCATACAATCGCAAGTAAAAGCCATTTTCACTTTGACCCTCAGAGGCAAAACGTTTGGGCACCCCTGGAATAAATAATCAGAAGATCCTCTCACTCTGTCGCCACCACACACAAACACACAGTCTCACACATTTGTTTTCAACCTTTGTATGCCTAGTATGTTGCACTTATTGGTACTTTAACTTTAACTTAACTATTAGTAGTGTGTCTCTCAGTAATTAAGGTATGTTTGTGTTATAGAGAGATAGAATGACTCCTGAATAAATAGTGACCTAACTTCCTTGTGGTTCCCTCATCATCACCCCTCCTCATTCCTCCATCCTCATATCCATCCTCAACCCCCCCCCCCCCCCCCGACCCCCACCCCCCCACCCCCAACCATTCCACCTCCACAGGCTCCTGCCTCGAGAGTCTTCGGTCAGAAAGTCCGGCACTTGGGGAGGCCGGGAGCGACTCGGCGTCCCCCATGTCTCCTCGAACTAGCAAGACGCGTATGTCCATGAAGCTCCGACGGTCCTCCGGATCAGCCAATAAGACTTGATGTGTCCCATTCCATACCACCTCATATTGGCTCACTCCATAAGACTATAAGCTTGAATTTAAACGAACTGCAGTAAATTCAGTGTTTAATGTTGTCAAGTTTGACTGCTCTGGGGCCACACTATATAGCCTTAAGTGGACAGAAACATATTACTCCAGAAATTATTGTAATTGTCTAGACGTGCTACTGTACTTTGAGGGAATTTACTAAACTGCAATTTTATTTCAAACGGTTCAAGCTGATGCGTTGATATTCAGCTTTGTCCAGTTAAACAAAAACATGACACCATGCAACTCCTGCCCATTGAGGACAATATGAGGCTAAAGTGTGGCACCCAGCTGGACTTATTCATTGACATCAAGCATGTCTGCTCTGTTTGCGAGGTTGTTAACACCATTAGATATCGTGTGTACACACACATATATATATACACATATATATATATATACACATGTATATATACATATATATATGTGTGCGTATATACATATATGTATGTGTATATATACTGTATATGTATGTGCGTATATATATATATATATATATATATATATATATACGTGTGTGTATATATATATATATATATATATATACGTGTGTGTATATATATATTTATATATATGTGTATGTGTGTGTGTTTGTATATATATATATATATATACATATATATATGTGTGTGTGTGTGTATATATATATACAATATATGTGTATTATATCAGGTCAACTTTTGGTCTCAGTGCACCATCATGTCTAGAAGGTTAAATATAGCGCTCTCTAATGTACATAGAATTTTTAATTAGTTTGTTTGTGTTCATAACGATAGAAAGCCTGCAGCTCTCGAGCCAAAAAAATTAAAAAATTCTGTACATTTATAGGTCAAACTGAACACAGTATATGTGCTGTAAAAATGTGGACAAGCACTGACGTTTGTTTCTTTTATTTTCCCTCTGGTCTGTTAAGTTTTGTTTTTTGTATTATTTCATTTGACTGATTCCCTTTCCGACATAAATGTCCCTTTATTTTGTCAAGTCACCGGATGCAACAAAACTACTTTCTCTTTGTTTGCACCTCAGAGTTTAAATGTATATATATTAAGATATATTAATAGCTATAGGGTGATATGCTGCTTTGTGTCGATAGCTGCCGAAACCAAACGTGGATTCAGACTACAAGATTTTATGCTCCCATATCTCTTTTATAACCAGAAAGCACTTCAATCTTGAATAAAATGCAAAATGTTGCATGGTTTAGCTCAAATACTATAGAAAACAACCTTATTCCATGGCCAAACACATGAAGTATACACAACTATTGGATTGGTTGAATTAAATCCTTTTTTGCTGACTAAACAAAAGCTAAAGTTGAAGTGCCTTCAAATGTTTTGAAAATATCTGAGGGGTTAATTGGGCATGGAACCAGGAAAGAGATGTCCAAGAACTGCTATCCACTGCTTTGGGTGTATTTGATGTTACAGTATGTTTATTTGTGTCGGCCATAGATTTTCATTATAGAGAAATTTTGTGTAAAATAATCCATGGTTCACACTCTTCTCAACGTGTTTTTAGCACAGGAGCAATCCCAACCTGCAGTCTTTAAGACAGAACCTGTTAAATGATCCTAAACCTGTAAATGCACTTTTTGGTCATTACCAGTGGCTTCAATCATTCACATCGAGGTGAGACTTTCAAGTCGCATGGAAAAAAAGACAATATCTCAAAATATATTTCAGTCTATTGTCAGGTCAAGCAAACAATACATTTATTGATTGAGAGTAATTTGAAATTATCTACTGAGAAAAAGATCACAGGTATTCTTACAAGAATTAGAGAATTTTCTCTTTTTATTTAACTTTCTGCCGACACTAGACTACGTCTTGTGTTCTTTTTTTGGCTGACTTTGACAAAATGACAAATTATTTCTGTGCTCCACGTTAGGATATTGCTGATGTATTTACTGTATGCAAGGCATGTATTGATGCGGCTCTTTCTCACTCACACACACACTCACTCCGTAAACCCTTATTGTCAATACCTGTATACCTGTTACATCTACAGCACAAACACAAAAAGCATGGATGTGTCATGATTTGTTGACAATAAATGATACGTATCATCTAATGTTGTGTTTAAAATTGCATTTAAATTAAAACACAGGATATTAGTTCCGTCTTAACATTTATTGACAATGATTAAATATCACATTGAACTTTAAGAACATAGCAAAATATACAAGTCTTTTTTGAAACACCAATACATGAGCGTCAAAAAAATGCATTATTTCTACTTTTTAAATACTCTTAATTGTGATGTTAACATGAAATGTGCCCTACTTGTATGAAAATACCCTTGAAGTCAATTGGCACATTTATTTAAAAGGCATAACGGCAAGGATGTTTTATTATTATTATTCTTGTACATGTTTATAGCAAACAATGTTAAGTGATTCTGTTTTCAGGTTGGGAACCAACTACATTTTACAGCTGAATATGTCATAATTCACAACACGGTGCCTTGTTTAATAAAAACAATACACAGCACTTATGAATAGATAAAGATTCATATAAAATGTATGTTGTTGGAGGAAATGCCCAATGCAACAAAATAATGTTAAGTATAGCAGGTAATGTACCCTTTTTTTTAGGTACGGTATTTTTTCCCTTTTCCTCTGTTTTCAGCACCTTGGACAGTACACCACAGTTTACCATGCTTGTTTCTTTTTGAGAGTAGTAAAAAGTAATTTAAAATACTGTATTTTCTGGAATTGTATATAGTATGCGCCTGCCTTGAATTACTGCCGGGTCAAACTCGCTTCCCAAAATAATTAGCGCATGCTTAGTATTAACAACGCCTGGTCAAACTCGTGACGTCATTAGTGGCACTTCCCCTGTCATCATTTTCAAAATGAAGGAGGCTGATTTCAATACCGGTATTTTGAAATCGCATAAAGGGAAGAAGGTTAAGAGCTATTCAGTTGGATTTAAGGTCCAAGCTTACATCACACTCAAATTTTTACTGCATGCCTTTGGTAAGTGCCGGAGTGAGAAGAGGTTTTAAAATAATTAGCGCATTCTTACTTTTACCGCATGCCTTTGGTAAGCGCAGGAGTGAGAAGAGGTTTTAAATTAATTAGCGTGCCGGCGGCAATTCGAGGAAATACGGTACTAGTAAAAGTGACAATACATACTGCAAAACAAGAAATAAAATATACAGATGATTGTAGTGCAGTGACAGTTGTTTTGGTGAGGAGGGACAAAACATTGGAAAAAGATGGGGAGGGAGTGGGGATACTAGGATGACAGGGGATGCAAAACAACAGTGCAATACGATTTCATAACATGGTCACTACTCCCTAGTTTCTCTTGTTATATTTTTATTTCCATTGTTGCTTTTTTTATTTCTATTGTAATATTTCTCTATTTTGTTTCCATTTAACCCCCCTTATTTACTTTTTTAAATTGATGTCAACTCTGTACACTGCTGCTGGAATTTTGATTTTCCTGAAGGAACTCTCTTGAAGGAATCAATAAAGTACTATCTATCTAGATGGCACGTACAGTAAGCAGCAGCATGTCAGTTCCTCACCGCCATGTGCATCATGACGTGCAGGTTCTCCCCTGGATGAGCCTTGCTGATGTGCCTCGTGAGCTGTGGCGAACTCAGGAACGTGGACGGACAATATTTGCACGTGAGAATCTGCTGCTCCCGGCTTCCGCCATACACATCCGCCCGGAGTCCCCCTCCCAGCAGTTCGCCGGTCACGGTGTGCCATACCCGGTGCTTGTCCCGGATGTCGGCTGACGGGAAGCGCGCGCCGCACAGCTGACACGCGCACACCTGACGGCTCTGCTGGTACGGCGAGGGAGCTCGAGCGGTCATCTCGTGCGCGGCCGCCACGTGCTTCTTCAGGTAAGCTTGCCGCCGGAACTTCTTGCCGCAGTAGCGACAGTCGTACGCCTCTTCTTCCGCCACCACCGGGGCGAACGGCGGAGGCGCGGGCGGTAGCGACGGCCCGTAAGGGTTGGCGTTCAGCATAAGGAGCCCCGGCGGTGGGCTTTCCCCCTGGTTGAACGGAGGCGACGAGTCCGGCTGCGCGGGGCTGTTTCCGTCCGCGACGCACAGCAGCTCGTTCTCTTTCCCGTCCACTTTGAACTCTTTGGCGCTCCTCTCCCCCGCCGGGTTGTTGGCTGGACGCGGTTTGTGCCAGCGGCGGTGCGAGGCCAGGTTGGCCGGACAACTGAAGACTTTGTCGCACTCGGGACAGCGGTACTCCACGCGGACGATGCGCGAGCACCGGTGCTGCGCGAGGGAGAGCGGGTCGGAGTACTCCTCCTTACACAGCTGGCAGATGAACTCTCCGAGCGGTTGACTTCCGTTCGGAGCGGCGGACTTGTGCCGGTGCTGCTTCCTCACTTCCGGGCTTTCTTTCTTGATGCGCAGACCTAAAACGGGCGAAGTCGTGACCTCGTCCTCGAAGTTAAGTTTCCGGTTCGTTTTGGGTTTCTTACACGGGTTTCCCGCCGAAGTTCTGTTGTGTCGGTTCAGTCTCTCTCCGGTCACCATGGCGGAGTCTTTACTCGCAAAAAGCCTCTCAATGGAAGCAGGAAACGGCGTGTCGGTAAATAACGGCTGACTTCTTTCGCACTCGTGCTGCTCCGGTAGTCTCGCCCCGACCGGCTTGACCGGGCTACAGGCGTCCATTAGAGGCGAGCCCTGTAGAGGTGGAGGTGGAAAGAAGCAGGAGAAGTCACACTCAGGAGTGAGAACGTCAATGTCTCTCCGGTGCTCCTCGTTGTACGGTAAATGTGCGCGCCGCCGGTCCGCCTCTGCCTCCAGAGCGGACTCCACGTTTAGGTTCCACGCCTCCGTGGAAGCCTCGCAAGACACCGGGAGTAGGGCATCCGTCCCCGGGACACACCAGACGTTCTGCGGCGTGGTCACTTCAACCTCCTCGCGGTGGTGTCCGTCCTTATTGCACGTCTCGGGTTTGGGGTTGTTTCTCAGTCGATATGACGCCGAGCTTCTACGGTTCCTCTTCACTAAGAACCCTCGCGGCATGGTGACGGGGATGCTCAACTTCTGGCACCAGGCGGACAGAAGCTCTCCGACTGTTTGGAGCTCATTTTCAAGTAGGACTCTGTGGGGGGGCTGCGGGGGGAGGGGGCTGCAGGTGTGATTGGAGCACGAGAGATGCGCGTGGGGCCGTGTTCGTCCTCTGGCCTGCGCGCGCACAGGAAAAACCTGGATATTGTCCTAACTTTTCATTGTGGATGAATGGTAATACAGAACATTTTTATCCATCCATCCATCCATTTTTTTTTTACCGCTTATTCCCTTTAGGGGTAGCGGGGGTTTCTGGCGCCTATCTCAGCTACAATCGGGCGGAAGGCGGTGTACACCCTGGACAATACGCCACCTTATCGCAGGGCAACACAGATAGACAACATTCACACTCACATTCACACACTAGGGCCAATTTATTTGGTTTGTAAATTAGAACTTTGATATTGTCCTAACTTTTTAATGTGGATGAATGGTAATATAGAAGATTTTAACTGGTTTGTAAATTAGAACTTTGATTTTGTCCTAACTTTTCATTGTGGAGGAATGGTAATATAGAACATTTCATTTGGTTTGTAAATTAGAACTTTGATAATGTCCTAACTTTTCATTGTGGATGAATGGTAATATGGAACATTTAATTTGGTTTGTAAATTAGAACTTTGATAATGTCCTAACTTTTCATTGTTGATGAATAGTAACATAGAAATTTCATTTGGTTTGTAAATTAGAACTTTGATAATGTCCTAACTTTTCATTGTGGATGAATAGTAATATAGAAATTTCATTTGGTTTGTAAATTAGAACTTTGATATTGTCCTAACTTTTCAATGTGGATGAATGGTAATATAGAAAATTTCATTCGGTTTGTAAATTAGAACTTTAATTTTGTCCTAACTCTTCATTGTGGATGAATGGTAATATAGAACATTTAATTTGGTTTGTAAATTAGGACAATATCAAAGTTCTAACTTTTCATTGTGGATGAATGGTAATATAGAAAATTTCATTTGGTTTGTAAATTAGAACTTTGATATTGTCCTAACTTTTCATTGTGGATGAATGGTAATATAGAAAATTTCCTTCGATTTGTAAATTATAACTTTGATATTGTCCTAACTTTTCATTGTGGATGAATGGTAATATAGAACATTTTTATTTGGTTTGTAAATTATAACTTTGATATTGTCCTAACTTTTCATTGTGGATGAATGGTAATATAGAACATTTTAATTTGGTTTGTAAATTAGAACTTTGATATTGTCCTAACTTTTCATTGTGGAAGAATGGTAATATAGAAAATTTCATTTGGTTTGTAAATTAGAACTTTGATAATGTCCTAACTTTTCATTGTGTATGAATGGTGATATAGAAAATTTCATTTGGTTTATAAATTGGGTTTTAAAAACTAATTACTTCCAAATATTAGCATCTACCAATAAGCTATGCATCTACCTGCCTTGATTTTTTTTCTCTTAGAAAAGCATTTGCCAATTTGGAAATGATTACCTTTTATTAAATTTTTCCCTCAAATTAATTCATTGTTTAGAGGTTTTCTCTTAAGTTTAGGTGCTCAAATTGGACCCGGCCTGTATTTGTCACTACACACCAGGGGTATTTGACTAAGTTGTCTTAGGGGCCAAGTTTTCAAAAAGTGGCAGCACGATGGTACAGGGGTTAGTGCATGTGCCTCACAATACGGAGGTCCTGAGTTCAATCCCAGGCTTGGGATCTTCCTGTGTGGAGTTTGCATGTTCCCTCCGGGTACTCCGGCCTCCTCCCACCTCCAAAAACATGCACCCGGGGATGAGTTGATTGGCAACACTAAATTGGCCCTAGTGTGTGAATGTGAGTGTGAATGTTGTCTGTCTATCTGTGTTGGCCCTGTGATGAGTTGGCGACTTGTCCAGGGTGTACGCTGCCTTCTGCCGGAATGAATGTAGCTGAGATAAGCTCCAGCAGCCCCTGTGACCTCGTAAGGAACAAACAATAGAAAATGGATGGATGGATGAATTTTCAGAAAGCTAAGGACAGCGTGCCTGGACTTCTCCCTTCACCATTAGTCTTACTTTGCAAGAGCCAACGTCCTATACAATGGACATATGATTTTGGTCTGTTTATTTTGTCAGAGCCACAGGAGCACTTTGCTGTTTTAAGGACCTAATGCAAAAATTGTAGTACTTCAGAAGTTTTTAGAACTATATTTGCGGGCCACCGATGATGAAAAACAAGGAACAGTACTAGTGTAACTAAAGAAGTATAAGACTACTGACTGCATCTCAAGTAACTACTTAGTTCAGGGTTGTCAAACTAATTTTAGCTCAGGGGCCGCATGGAGGAAAATCCATTCCCAAGTGGTAAAATCATGGCATGATAACTTCAAAATAAAGACAACCCTAGGTTGTTTACTTTGTTTTACTTTGGCCAAAAATAGAACAAACACATTGTGAAAACGTACAAATCACAAATAATCCTCTGGAAAAAACACTTCAAGTTTTTTGAAAATTCGGAGGAAATTGGTGCAGTTTCAAAAACACAATCAGTTTAGACGTGGTCTCAGTTTATCTACAAAGCCAGGATTAAACTTTAAGTCGCAGTCTTTTTGGGATTGAACAAAAAACACAACATGTAAACTCTTCGAGGTATCAAACACCTCCTTTGTCATGTCCACGTATCAATCCAGAGTTAACTCAACAAACCGTGAGAATCGGAGGTAAAAACTATTCAAAAGGGTTAAGTTTTCTCACTATATTTTCATACCTTAGCTGGCGTCTGTCGTGGCGGTAATCCCAAAACCCGTTGGTAGAACACCTTAATTCACCGGTTTGGTCCATGTGCCGCCTCTAATGCCTCTGATATTCCGAAGCGTTTTGGGTGCATAGAAAAGAGTGTTATCCATCTATTATTATTATTAATGTTATTTTTATGGAAAAAGGACGACAACGTGGCATCTTGCAATGGTAAAAGTTGATTTTCAAGACAAAAAATTATTTTCAAGGTAAAAGTTGATTATCCGAGTACACAAGACACTACCGTCTAATCTTAAAACCCACACAAAGACACTATTGGGGAGTAAGGGTGCCAAATAACGATGTGTTATAAGCGGAAGACACAAAACGGCAGGTTTTAAGTTTCCACGCTTTACTTTGTACCTCTTGCTGGTCCTAACAGAATTGCTATTGTGACATCCAGTGGACACATTCAGAACAGCAGCTTCTTTAATTAAAAAAAAAAAAAAAAATGCAACTCATTTTAATACTTGGCAAACTCATCAGGCGGGCCGGTTAAAACCTGTTGGCGGGCCTGATCCGGCCCACGGGCCGTATGTTTGACACCCCTGACTTAGTTACACGAATTCCATTGTGAAAAAAATATGTAACTGCCAAAAAAAAAGGGGACTTAAAGGGGTGCCTTGTTCTATGTTTGCTAGCAAAGTTATAATGTCAATAAAATTATCTGACAGTGGCGTCCAAATTCCTCTTTACAACAGGATCACTCTGGTGTTTTTAGGAATTTGCTGCAAAAATGTCTGTCTCTCAAGTTTTGAGCTGAACCTGTGGTTTGGTTTGGTATGGCCACTTGAATAGTCCTGCTCTACACCTTCCCTTTCAACATATACTCTTTCTGTTGCTCTTGTTTGGGGTTGAGTGTGTTACATGCAATTCTCTGCTGTACTGTGTTTTCTGAAAGCTCAAGGAATGTGACCAAGCAAAACTCTCATTGATCTTGTTAATAGGGATAAAATTATTACAAACAACTCAAAATTAAATTTTATTTTCCGATTCTTGTGGTGACAATTTGATTCAATCGATTCTTCATTCAGCGCAACTCTTCATTCAAACCAGTTATCACAATGTATTATTTGTAGGATTGTCAATAACGAGTTAACTTGTGATCATTAACACAAAATAGTCACATTAATCATGTACACACGCAGATCAGTAGCACAATTTATTTTGACTGTACATGCTCCTTTACTTAAACCACGGATGGTTACACGGTCTGTGGTCAGGTCAATGCAGATGTGCAATGTGCACAGCGGAGTGACGAAAATGACTGGTGTACACTCGTCAAGTTTTGAGCAAATAAATGTTGTGCATTCAAGTAAAACATTTAAAAATGTTCTTGTGTGACATTTTATCACTATTGTGTTTGTGTTACAATAGTCAGGTCTTTTTTTTAAGTTGACAAATTACATGAGCATAATCCAGGCTTCAGAGTGCGTTATCCCACTCTTGTCATTTTTCATTCCCGTCAAAACAAACTAGTCTGTTTCTTTTGCTAATACGGTTTCTTTTGTCAAATGTAAACGCAGCCTACCGTACCCGGGACCAGATCAAGACACCCTGGTGAGATGGTTCTCGGGCCACCTGCAAGCAGACTCTGCTCAGTGAGGCAAGTGTACAGACAGACCACATCATTGCACCAAAAACATGATATGATGTCACCAAATGCAAGATAAACCTAAATTTAAAGACATTAGAAAAAGTCACAAAAGTAAAATACACATTTCAGTAGTTTTTGTTTGTCTCCCAAATTTCATTTTTATTCTCATTCCGATAATTTTAAGCCTTTTGTATGTATGCTGTTCTTCCTATGAGTGTAGCCTTGTTGAGATCATAATAGTAACAGAACCCATAGGAGTCAGATAACAGATCATATCTATTTAAGACTAGCGGTACTAATGAAAGTCTGTGTCCCACTCAAGTGTCTTTATTGGTGGTGGGATCGCTGGGGAATGGCTTTCCCTCTCAGTGCGTCTGATACGCCCCTGCACAGTGTTATCTCCCTTGTGGGGAGCAGAAGGGTATCCCATAAATGTGTGTGGACAATAATCACAGTCATCCTCCCCCCACCAGGAGCTGTGCTGGCTGATAAGAGATCGGAAGAAAGATTCATCCATACAGCCAGCCTCCCTCTTTACCCCGGGCACAGCTTGTCCCCTCGACGCGGGCCAAGAGCTCTATAGTTCGGTCAGTGGCTTCATGGAGGCGGAGTCGCCTGCTGGAAATCAATCAAGAGGAATGAATGTGTGAGAACAAGCTTACGGGGTGGACTGCTGGCTTTATGAGGGCCGTCTGGGGAATAATAAGAATGACTGTGGAAAACAAGGTGGGTAAATAGTCCCACTAAAGCGACTGTGTCATACGATTTATAGTTTGCAGTGTTAATTTGCTATAGTTGTTATGGCCACAGGTGTGTGTCCCCTTATTGTTGGCAACAGATAATAACATCCCAACAATCCAAATTAAAAGATCACATTTCAAATAATTAAAACATACAGTATATACGTCTATAGCGCTATTTTTTTCAATATACACTGTCAGATTATTGTCCTGTTGAGGTCATAGTGCTCTGATGCAATTCACCAGTAAAAAGAGAAAAAGAAGTGGTTAAATATTACAATCACAGTCTCAAGTAAATGCAAATTGACTAATCGATTGGGGACAGCACTGCTCTGTCAAAATTATAGGAGATGTAATGGCCTTGTGCATGTTTTCCTAATTCCTAGCCGTCAACAGAACTCACTGATTACCTGGGTCTCAAAGTTCCATCCCTGATCACTGTGAAGCTCTTATGTCTCATTGAAGAAACAGAACAGTTTGTTCACTATTCACAGTAATGGCGATGGCACTCTCATCTAGGATGCAGTAGGTTTACACCCAGAAAAGATGTCTCTCGTCGAATTACGCTTTTTAGGGTAGACAAAACCTAGCTTGGTGGATGGCGAGAAAGAATCAGAATAGTTTTATTGCCATTGTTTGAGAACGGTTTCACAAACTAGGAATTTTTCTTGGGTCAATCGTGCAACATAAAACACATATAACACAGAATAGAATAACATGAGCTGTAACTGAGCTATCAGATCTTGTTATTGTTCATGTGCCTGATGGCCGAGGGGAAAAAACTGTTCAGGTGGCGGGAGGTGTTGGTCTGGATGGACCGTAGTCTCCTGCCTGAGGGGAGAGGGGAGAATAGTTTGTGTCCAGGGTGAGAAGAGTCAGCTGTGATCTGACCCACATGCCTCCTGGTCCTGGAGGAGAACAAGTTCTGGAGGGATGGGAGCTTGCAGCCAATCAGCTTCTCAGCAGCACGTACGATGCCCTGCAGTCAATGCTTATCCTGGACATCACAAAGACATCGCTCAAGTTTTTTGATTGATTGATTGATTGATACTTTTATTAGTAGATTGCACAGTACAGTACATATTCCGTACAATTGACCACTAAATGGTAACACCCGAATAAGTTTTTCAACTTGTTTAAGTCGGGGTCCACGTTAATCAATTCATGCCTAGCACATGATGAAAGTGTGGCATGAACAAGGAAGTCATTCAAATTGTGGACTACACAGCGGCTCCACCACATTTTACCAAGGACTGGGACATGATGAAACCAGAATGTCATCTTTGATTTGCCACAGTATTTGGCCTAAAGAGAAAGCAATCTTGGAACGTGACTTTGGTGCTAGCTCCACTTTCCAGTAGACACTCTTAAGGTCAAGGTAGCTGAACAGACAGGCCCCCTTAGATGTGGTCCTTTTGGGTGATTTTCTGGGGCTAACTCCACTTTCAACTAGCCACCCTGCAGGTAAAGGCTGCCCAGCTAGCAGGACCCAGATAGTTGGTCCTTTTGGGTGACTTCCTTAAGGCCGCAGTAGTATGGTATAAAATGATTTTGATTAGTTTCAGACTTGCTTTATCAAGTTACATTTAGGAACATCACGTGGTTACATTTGCATAATCCAACATGTCTGAAATGTAACAGGAAATAATGGACCTTCAACAAGGAAACCACTATGTTCCGTCTTGTTGACAAGAACCGCAGGCGCTGCCCATAGACTGGTTGCTTAATCTTATGTAGCCTGTTTGGTTGATAAAATGCCTGTTGGGCAAAAGAGCTGCAGCCCAATTTGCTCAATTTCATGTTGGACCAGGTTTGTGTGTTATATCTAGTAGCAAAGACGTCTGTAACAGCTACCGTAAACAAGGTTCCGTTCCATGGGACCTCACAGCTGCCATGGTATAGTTGGACTGCTTGCAATGTCTACTCGGTAGGTGGTTGGTATATTGGGACTGGCTCAACCTTTATGGTGAGGTGAGTGACCCCTCAGCTGGCAATAGTGCTGGAAAGGGCGGTTATTTGGCCGGTGCCTGTTACAAGTCGCGCTCTTGTCGCTAGTGGAGGACTGGAGGGAAAGCATGCCGCAGCTCTTCTAGCCCAGCTGAATGCAGCACAATAGCCTTTGAAACCAGGTGGACCATAGGCCCAGGTACACGCACCACTGCTTTCCGTTAAGGTCCGCCCAAACATGTAGGGATCTCATATGTCAGCCAGTCAAGATTTATGATCAACTTTAAAGTCTGTCCAGGTACCTCCCTGACAGAGTGTATCATAACTGATCATTGTGTTCTTTGTAAAGACATAATTTCTGCTTCAGCTCTGTATTCCACTGTATTGGGCATGCAGATGTCACATGGATGCATCAGTAGGTGCAATGAGCTGAATAAACATCCAGACGGCTGAAAGTGACTATTGATCTGTGTAGAGCCGTATTATTCAGTTGAGTTGTCCGCCTCCTTAGGTTTGTGTCTCAAATGGGACAAATGTCAGTCTGTGTTTAAGTTGTAATGGAGCTAATGTCTGGAGGCTAAAGTAGTGGCTCAATTTATGAGCTTAACTGGTTCTGTGACATAGCTCTTAACTCAAACACTTGTCTCTCAAATCATTGTATACCATTGAAATTAAGTGAAATTAATTCAATTGGTGCTTCCGCCCCCAAAAGAAATATTTTGACAGGTTACATGCCGTTAAGACAAGAAAAATTGTATAAAAACAATACAATAGAAGGTAGTACAAACAATTACAGTAGTTTTCTGAAGCTATGTAATATAGCATATAAAAACCCAGTTTCCATATGAGTTGGGAAATTGTGTTAGATGTAAATATAATTGGAATACAATAATTTGCAAATCCTTTTCAACCCATATTCAATTGAATGCACTACAACGACAAGATATTTGATGTTCAAACTCATAAACTTTATTTATTTTTTTTTGCAAATAATAATAAACTTTGAAATTCATGGCTGCAAGACGTGCCAAAGTAGTTGGGAAATGGCATGTTCACCACTGTGTTACATCACGTTTTCTTTTAACAACACTCAATAAACATTTGGGAACTGAGGAAACTAATTGTTGAAGCTTAGAAAGTGGATTTCTTTCCCATTCTTGTTTTATGTAAAGTTTCAGTCCTTCAACAGTCCAGGGTCTCCGCTGTCGTATTTTACGCTTCATAATGCGCCACACATTTTTAATGGGAGACAGGTCTGGACTGCAGGTGTGCCAGGAAAGTACCCGCACTCTTTTTTTGCGAAGCCACGATGTTGTAACACGTGCTGAATGTGGCTTGGCATTGTCTTGCTGAAATAAGCAGGGGCGTCCATGAAAAAGACGGCGCATAGATGGCAGCATATGTTGTTCCAAAACCTGTATGTACCTTTCAGCATCAATGGTGCCTTCACAGATGTGTAAATTACCCATGTCTTGAGCACTAATGCACCACCATACCATCACATATGCTGGCTTTTGAACTTTGCGTCGATACAAGTCTGGATGGTTCGCTTCCCCTTTGGTCCGGATGACACGATGTCGAATATTTCAATTTAGAACAATTTGGAATGTGGACTCGTCAGACCACAGAACACTTTTCCACTTTGCATCAGTCCATCTTAGATGATCTCGAGCCCAGACAAGCCGGCGGAATTTCTGGATGTTGTTGATACATGGCTTCGCTTTGCATAGTAGTGCTTTAACTTGCACTTACAGATGTAGCGACAAACTGTATTTAGTGACAGTGGTTTTCTGAAGTGTTCCTGAGCCCATGTGGTGATATCCTTTAGAGATTGATGTCGGTTTTTGATACAGTGCCGTCTGAGGGATCGAAGGTCACGGTCATTCAATGTTGGTTTCCGGCCATGCCGCGTACGTGGGGTGATTTCTCCAGATTCCCTGAACGTGTTGATGTTATGCACCGTAAGTGTTGAAATCCCCAAATTTCTTGCAATTGCACTTTGACAAAACGTTGTTCTTAAACTGTTTGACTATTTGCTCATGCAGTTGTGGACAAAGGGGTGTACCTCGCCGATCCTTTCTTGTGAAAGACTGAGCATTTTTTGGGAAGCTGTTTTTATACCCAATCATGGCACCCACCTGTTCCCAATTAGCCTGCCCACCCCTGGGATGTTCCAAATAAGTGTTTGATGAGCATTCCTCAACTTTATCAGTATTTATTGCCACCTTTCTCAACTTCTTTGCCACATGTTGCTGGCATCAAATTGTAAAGTTAATGATTATTTGCAAAAAAAAAAAAAGTTGTCTTTGTAGCATATTCAACTGAATATGGGTTGAAAATTATTTGCAAAACATTGTATTCCGTTTTACCGGGAAGGCTGAGGAGTGTGATCCCACGATAGTTGGAACACACCCTCCGGTCCCCCTTCTTAAAGAGAGGAACCACCACCCCGGTCTGCCAATCCAGAGGTACCGCCCCCGATGTCCACGCGATGCTGCAAAGTCTTGTCAACCAAGACAGCCCCACAGCATCCAGAGCCTTAAGAGGAACTCCGGGCGGATCTCGTCCACCCCTGGGGCCTTGCCACCAACGATCCGTTGTGGTGAAGAAGGAGCTGAGCCGGAAGGCAAAGCTCTCAATTTACCGGTCGATCTACGTTCCCATCCTCACCTATGGTCATGAGCTTTGGGTCATGACCGAAAGGATAAGATCACGGGTACAAGCGGCCGAAATGAGTTTCCTCCGCCGTGTGGCGGGGCTCTCCCTTAGAGATAGGGTGAGAAGCTCTGCCATCCGGGAGGAACTCAAAGTAAAGCCGCTGCTCCTCCACATCGAGAGGAGCCAGATGAGGTGGTTCGGGCATCTGGTCAGGATGCCACCCAAACGCCTCCCTAGGGAGGTGTTTAGGGCACGTCCAACCGGTAGGAGGCCACGAGGAAGACCCAGGACACGTTGGGAAGACTATGTCTCCCGGCTGGCCTGGGAACGCCTCGGGATCCTCCGGGAAGAGCTAGACGAAGTGGCTGGGGAGAGGGAAGTCTGGGTTTCCCTGCTTAGGCTGTTGCCCCCGCGACCCAACCTCGGATAAGCGGAAGATGATGGATGGATGTATTCCGTTTATATTTACATCTAACACATTTTCCTAACTCATATGGAAACAGGGTTTGTACTATAGAGCAGTGGTTCTCAACCTTTTTTCGGTGATGTACCCCCTGTGAACATTTTTTTTAATTCAAGTACCCCCTAATCAGAGCAAAGAATTTTTGGTTGAAAAAAAGAGATAAAGAAGTAAAATACAGCACTATGTCATCAGTTTCTGATTCATTAAATTGTATAACAGTGCAAAATATTGCTCATTTGTAGTGGTCTTTCGTGAACTATTTGGAAAAAATAGAGGCGATTTAGCTCGGTTGGTGGAGTGGCCGTGCCAGCAACTTCAGGGTTGCAGGTTCGATTCCCGCTTCCGCCATCCTAGTCACTGCCGTTGTGTCCTTGGGCAAGACACTTTACCCACCTGCTTCCAGTGCCACCCACACTGGTTTGAATGTAACTTAGATATTGGGTTTCACTATGTAAAGCGCTTTGAGTCACTAGAGAAAAAGCGCTATATAAATATAATTAACTTCACTTCATATAAAAATAACTAAAAAAAATTTGAAAAATAAACAAGTTTTTCAATTGTAAATAAAGATTTCTACACATAGAAGTAATCATCAACTTAAAGTGCCCTCTTTGGGGATTGTAATAGAGATCCATGTGGATTCATGAACTTAATTCTAAACATTTCTTCACAAATAAATAACTCTTTAACATCAATATTTATGGAACATGTCCACAAAAAATCTAGCTGTCAACACTGAATATTGCATTGTTGTATTTTTTTCACAGTTTATGAACTTACTTTCATATTTTGTTGAAGTATTATTCAATAAATATATTAATAAAGGATTTTTGAATTGTTGCTATTTTTAGAATATTTTAGAAAAATCTCACGTACCCCTTGGCATACCTTCAAGTACCCCCAGGGGTACGCGTACCCCCATTTGAGAACCACTGCTATAGAGAGTGGACTTGTACAGTATCTCCTTCCAGCAGATTTTCTACTAAACACACAAACAGCTTTTTTTCATATTTTCATGGATAAATGTCCAGCGTTTAGATAATAGTTTAAAATTATTGGCTGGCGTTACTAATTCTGCTCCAGTATGCTGCAGACTAGTAAGGATATGTTTGATGAATTGTTTCACCAAGTTGGCTGCACGCTCTGTCATGTTTTTAATTATTTCCTTTTTTAAATCAATCACCATCGTCTTCTTCTCAGTGTTGTCTTTCACACTGACTTTCTTCCTTCCCACGGTTATGAAAACAAAGTTAAATAATTTGCTATTTTTAAGCTGCTGCTTGCCACCAAGACCTGTTGTTTTGGATGGATCTTGCGGTTGTTCACTAAAGGTTGGGATGCTTGTAACCCGAATTTTTGCTTGCAACTTCAATCGTGTGTACTAGGGCGGTGTTTTTCAACCTTTTCTAAGCCGAGGCACATTTTTTTCATTGAAAAAATCCCTAGGCACACCACCAGCAGAAAACATAACAAAA
This sequence comes from Nerophis ophidion, assembly GCF_033978795.1. Classification (NCBI taxonomy): domain Eukaryota; kingdom Metazoa; phylum Chordata; class Actinopteri; order Syngnathiformes; family Syngnathidae; genus Nerophis; species Nerophis ophidion. The sequence continues at coordinate 61,395,076 of NC_084613.1, read as the reverse complement.
ATGAAAGTCAGCAGCCGATATTGACAATAAAAAAGTCCTTCTCGCAATTGTTGGATATGACTTTAAAGCACAACCAAGCGTGCGTCACCATAGCTCTTGTCTCAATGTAGGTGTACTGTCACCACCATTCACATCACGCTGTGACTTATTTGAAGTTGTTTTGGTGATTTCGTGTAGTCCTTGTCTTGCGCTCCTATTTTTGTGTTTTTTCCTGTTTTGTTGGTATTTTCCTGTAGAAGTTTGATGTCTTCCTTGAACGCTATTCCCTGCACCTGCTTTGTTTTCGCAACCAATACTATTTAAGTTGTGCGGACGCTAACCTTCTTGGTGGGGACATTGTTGATTGTCATGTCATGTACAGATATACTTTCTGGACGTCGTCTGCTCCACACGCTGTAAGTCTTTGCTGTCGTCCAGCATTCTGTTTTTGTTTATTTTGCAACCTTAAGCTTCAATGCTTTGTCTTAGCAACCCTCGCCTTTTGTTTATTTTTGGGTTTAGCGTTAGGTACCTTTTTACCTGCACGCTGCCTCCCGCATATTGTGATCACGACAAACCACGTTCCCGACATCTACAAAACAATTAGCTACGTGCTGCCACCTACTCATATGGAAGAGTATTACACGGTTACTCTGCCGAGCTTTGGACAACACAGACACTAAACAACAACACATTATTTTCAGGTTATAATTACTAGTTTGCAAAAAAATGTTTTTAACCCAATTAGGTGAAATTACATAATCTCCCACGGCACACCAGACTGTATATCACGGCACACTAGTGTCCCGCGGCACAGTGGTTGAAAAACACTACTAGGGTATGCAATTTCCTTCAATGTTACCTACAACCTTAAAGGTAGCAGTCTTCCATCAAAAACTTAATGAGTCTTCAGTGTGCGTCTCATCAATTCTCAGCTATAAAATTCATGTTATTCTTGTCACAGATGAATATCTCACCTCCTTTTTCAAAAGAAGAACAAACCAACTTAATGTTGCCTGCTGTATTCGATTCAGTCAAACTCAACCATAAGAATTAAATGGTCATCTGTCTCCATCTAGTGGATTCAACGGTTAGCTTGTTCTCTGGAAAAGTGAGTCACTGCTTAAAAAACAATACTGTTTCAGTACTAATGCGCCCCCTCCTAGTTAAACAAATAGTACTGAGTCATTTCAAGTCCGGACCCCACTCCAAACTTTGTGTGTGTGTGTGTGTGTGTGTGTGTGTGTGTGTGTGTGTGTGTGTGTGTGTGTGTGTGTGTGTGTGTGTGTGTGTGTGTGTTCTCTTGTATTTCATCAACAAGGAAAAGTACTCTGCAGCATCGCGTGGACATCGGGGGCGGTACCTCTGGATTGGCAGACCGGGGTGGTGGTCCCTCTCTTTAAGAAGGGGGACCGGAGGGTGTGTTCCAACTATCGTGGGATCACACTCCTCAGCCTCCCCGGTAAGGTTTATTCAGGTGTACTGGAGAGGAGGCTACGCCGGATAGTCGAACCTCGGATTCAGGAGGAACAGTGTGGTTTTCGTCCTGGTCGTGGAACTGTGGACCAGCTCTATACCCTCGGCAGGGTTCTTGAGGGTGCATGGGAGTTTGCCCAACCAGTCTACATGTGCTTCGTGGACTTGGAGAAGGCATTCGACCGTGTCCTTCGGGAAGTCCTGTGGGGAGTGCTCAGAGAGTATGGGGTATCGGACTGTCTTATTATGGCAGTCCGATCCCTGTACGATCAGTGTCAGAGCTTGGTCCGCATTGCTAGCAGTAAGTCGGACACGTTTCCAGTGAGGGTTGGACTCCGCCAAGGTTGCCCTTTGTCACCAATTCTGTTCATAACTTTTATGGACAGAATTTCTAGGCGCAGTCAAGGCATTGAGGGGTTCCGGTTTGGTGGCCGCGGGATTAGGTCTCTGCTTTTTGCAGACGATGTGGTCCTGTTGGCTTCATCTGGCCTGGATCTTCAGCTCTCACTGGATCGGTTCGCAGCCGAGTGTGAAGCGGCCGGAATGAGAATCAGCATCTCCAAATCCGAGTCCATGGTTCTCTCCCGGAAAAGGGTGGAGTGCCATCTCCGGGTTGGGGAAGAGACCCTGCCCCAAGTGGAGGAGTTCAAGTACCTAGGAGTCTTATTCACGAGTAGGGGAAGAGTGGATCGTGAGCTCGACAGGCGGATCGGTGCGGCGTCTTCAGTAATGCGGACGTTGTACCGATCTGTTGTGGTGAAGAAAGAGCTGAGCCGGAAGGCAAAGCTCTCAATTTACCGGTCGATCTACTTTCCCATCCTCACCTATGGTCATGAGCTTTGGGTCATGACCGAAAGGATAAGATCACGGGTACAAGCGGCCGAAATGAGTTTCCTCCGCCGTGTGGCGGGGCTCTCCCTTAGAGATAGGGTGAGAAGCTCTGTCATCCGGGAGGAACTCAAAGTAAAGCCGCTGCTCCTCCACATCGAGAGGAGCCAGATGAGGTGCTTCGGGCATCTGGTCAGGATGCCACCCGAACGCCTCCCGAGGGAGGTGTTTAGGGCACGTCCAACCGGTAGGAGGCCACGGGGAAGACCCAGGACACGTTGGGAAGACTACGTCTCCCGGCTGGCCTGGGAACGGCTCGGGATCCCCCGGGAAGAGCTAGACAAAGTGGCTGGGGAGAGGGAAGTCGGGGCTTCCCTGCTTAGGCTGCTGACCCCGCGACCCGACCTCGGATAAGCGGAAGAAGATGGATGGATGGATGGAAAAGTACCTTCCATTTGAGGACTGGTGAACAAATTAAGACCGAAATCATGGTATCAATATGGAAAACCATTGCATATAATACAGAATGTCTCATTTGCACCCCTGTTGGTGAAATCTATCAAAATTAGGGTAATCCCAAAAAGGAGGGATTTTTCAAATTGACTGTGTCCGTTTAAGTGCTCCCCCTTTGGCCAACATATGTAATAACAAGTGTGTGTAAGAAAATGAAATGCGCCCCCTTTGGCCTAAATTTATTTTTAAAAATAAAATAAAAATGTATATAGAGACATAATGTAATAACTTGAAGTAAATAATGAAGATTAAAAACCAATTTAAAAAAATTAACTATAAGCTTACCTTTTTGTATTTCCGTAGTATGTATTAATGTTGTAAATACAAATCTTTATATATCTAGAAAGGGTGGTCTCAAGAAGGTAACAAATACAAGAATGTGTGTGTGTCTATGTGCATCTTAAAACAACAATAATATTAATTTGTAGTTTATACAAACCCTGTTTCCATATGAGTTGGGAAATTGTGTTAGATGTAAATATAAACGGAATACAATGATTTGCAAATCATGTTCAACCCATATTCAATTGAATATGCTACAAAGACAACATATTTGATGTTCAAACTCATAAACTTTTTTTGTTGCAAATAATCATTAACTTTAGAATTTGATGCCAGCAACATGTGACAAAGACGTTGGGAAAGGTGGCAATAAATACTGATAAAGTTGAGGAATGCTTATCAAACACTTATATGGAACATCCCACAGGTGAACAAGCTAATTGGGAACAGTTGGGTGCCATGATTGGGTATAAAAGTAGCTTCCATTAAATGCTAAGTAATTCACAAACAAGGATGGGGTGAGGGTCCCCACTTTGTAAGCAAATTGGCGAACAGTTTTAGAACAACTTTTCTCAACAAGCTATTGCAAGGAATTTAGGGATTTTACCATCTACGGTCCGTAAAATCATCAAAAAGTTCAGAGAATCTGGAGAAATCACTGCACGTAAGCGATGATATTGCGGACTTTTGATCCCTCAGGCGGTACTGCATCAAAAACCGACATCAGTGTGTAAATGATATCACCACATGGGCTCAGGAAAACTTCATAACACCACTGTCAGTAACTACAGTTGGTCGCTACATCTGTAAGTGCAAGTTAAAACTCTACTATGCAAAGCCAAACCCATTTATCAACAATGTAGCTGAGATAGGCGCCAGCGCCCCCCGCGACTCCAAAAAGGGAATAAGCGGTAGAAAATGGATGGATGGATACTGAAACGTCACCGGCTTGCCTGGGCCCGACCTCACCTAAGATGGACTGATGCAAAGTGGAAAGGTGTTCTGTGGTCTGACGAGTCCACATTTCAAATTATATTTGGAAACAGCGGACGTGGTGTCCTCCAGAACAAAGTGGAAAATAACCATCCGGATTGTTATAGGCGCAAAGTTCAAAAGCCAGTATCTGTGATCTGGGTGTATTAGTGCCCAAGGTATGGGTAACTTACACATCTGTGAAGGCACCATTAATGCTGAAAGGTCCATACAGGTTTTGGAGCAACATATGTTGTCATCCAGGCAACTTTATCATGGACGCCCCTGCTTATTTCAGAAAGAAAAGTGTTACAAGGGGACGGCGTGGCGCAGTGCGAGAGTGGCCGTGCGCAACTCGAGGGTCCCTGGTTTAATCCCCACCTAGTACCAACCTCGTCACGTCTGTTGTGTCCTGAGCAAGACACTTCACCCTTGCTCCTGATGGGTGCTGGTTAGCGCCTTGCATGGCAGCTCCCTCCATCAGTGTGTGAATGTGTGTGTGAATGGGTAAATGTGGAAGTAGTGTCAAAGCGCTTTGAGTACCTTGAAGGTAGAAAAGCGCTATACAAGCACAACCCATTTATTATTTATTTATTTACAACACCGTGGCTTCGTAAAAAAAAGAGTGTGGGTACTTTCCTGGCCTGCCTGCAGTCCAGACCAGTCTTTCATCGAAAATGTGTGGCACATTATGAAGCGTAAAATCCGACAGTGGAGACCCCGGACTGTTGAAGGACTGAAGCTCTACGTAAAACAAGAATGAGAAAGAATTCCACTTTCCAAGCTTCAACAATTAGTTTCCTCAGTTCCCAAATGTTTATTGAGTGTTGTTAAAAGAAAAGGTGATGTAACACAGTTGTGAACATGCCCTTTCCCAACTTCTTTGGCACATGTTGCAGCCATGAAATTCTAAGTTAATTATTGTTTGCAAAAAAAAAATAAAGTTTATGAGTTTGAACATCAAATATCTTGTCTTTGTAGCATATTCAACTGAATATGAGTTGAAAATGATTTTCAAATCATTGTATTCCATTTATATTTATATCTAACACAATTTCCCAACTCATATGGAAACAGGGTTTGTAGTTATAACCCCATTTGATAGTTGATGTCAAAGGTGAAATTGCATAGTTTGTATATATTATTAATGTTGTAAATACAAATCTTTATATATCTACAAACAAATACAAGGTAACAAATACAATAGTGTGCGTGCGTGTGTTTGTTAAGGGACTGATTAAAACTCAATTCAATTGATGTGTTTTGGAGTCCTTTGGTGCTTTTTATTGATGTTCGTTTTTCACAGAAAATATCAACGTACAACATTTTTACATGGAAAAAAAACTTATTGAAGTATGCATTTTTGCGTTTTAAGAGAAGTAATTGCAGCCTCCCACCCATGCACTTTCAGCGGCAAAAAAAAAAAAAAAAAGTGGTGTCAATGCTGCACAACTGCTTCTAAAATGCCCATAAAAGCGGTAAATGTCTTCTGCATGTTTGAAAATAGCAAAACGCCACAGGTAGGAAGGAGCCTGATAACATAAATGTGCAGTAAATAAGACTGTCTGCCGTGGTGATGCCCCGTATAGTACATGCAAAATCCAGGCAGTCTGCAACACTTTTCAATTGCACACGCGGTGTTAATAGATCCCATGTAACCTGCCCACTAATAGTCCACGCTATTTTATAGACTGCACATGCCGATTACCGCATGGTATCTGGATCTTAGTAAACCAGGCCCTAAATGTAATTATTGTTACTTATTGTGCTCTTTGAATCCATTACATGTACAGTATTATCTAACTGTATGCCTTTCATCGCTTATTCATTATGAGTCAGCAAATAGTGTGTTTAAGGATTACCACCAATCATTAAACTGTACAGCAGTTTATATTGTTTTATCATCTAATGGTTGTATCTGGATGTAATGTACAAGGCCCAATACAGTAGCACAGTAGACCTTGGTATTCATTAAAACAAGGCAGAGGTTTTATTTAACAAGTATGTTTAATATATTTGGGCCATTTGAACCATAAAACTATTTGAATATTTAATTAAGTGATTATTTGTCACATACCACGGTTTGAGAACCACTGCATTAACAGCTTCTTGCAACTGCTAGAAACAAAAATGTAAACAATTACCCTGGCATCCCAGTAAGTTATTTAGAGTACAAAAACATTAAGATGATAATCTCAATCATCACATTACAAAAAAGACAAAACAATTTACTAATTTAGTGCTTTATTTCGAACACACATAGCAGGTTCAAATACATCACGTTTATGTGCAGTTTAGCATATACTTTATTAGTAGTTAAAGAAAAAGGATACACATGTAAAATGTTATATAGTGTGCAAAAAGCTTATTAGGTATGCAGTCAATAAAGGAGTCAAGTTGACAGAAACAGTACAACATTTATGATGATAAAACCAGAATTAAATGATATAGAGTGACTAGTGAGTACAGGAGTGAAATCAACAAACAGTGTGTTAAATGAATAATAAACGATAATTAATGCCTTTTATGAGTATGTGTCTTCCATACTTTGTTAACAACCTCTTGTTAAACGACTGTTAAATGTCAACAACCATTGCTTTGTTTGCTAATCGGAACTAAAGTCCAGTAATTGCCATGAAGACAGAAAGTGTCTGAGGTTCAATATTTGCACTTTACTTAGTTTTCCCCAAGCGTTCCTGTTTGCAAACTCCCCAGCTGAGCATGACTCAGGTTACAAGTTGGAAATCCCTGAAAAGACATGTGACTTGAACAACCTTGGACTGGTATGCTGCTCTGTTTTGTTTTGTCATGATGACTGCGTTGCAGTAACACCCATCAGCTTAGATAACATACAAGAGATATGGAATGTATTCAGTATGAACACACACAGCTGTGTGCAAGTGTGTGTGTGTTTGACCATTCCTCAGTTGGACAGTCAAGCCTGCTGAGTGCATTCTTAACCCTGTGCAGTCACCAAAGTTCGAACACAGGTCGTCTTCCCCAGCAGTGGAAATACATAAGACATGTTGCTATATTCTTTAAAAAATGTATCGTCAAATGTATTTATGTGAGTATCCCATTATGCCAAAATGCAAAACAACCTCATGCACATTTACATGAGTTGACAGAAGTGCAGAGTGCTTTCAAGTCAAACTGGTCCCACTGACTGACGAGTAAACAATGCGAGTTGGAGCAAGTCTGGAATTCCCCCCCTCGCACAGAACAATTAGCTTTGTTTTTTTAAAAGGTACAGCTCACAAATTGTGAAGTTCCAAAGACTTTGTGAAGAAACTGGAGATATTACCATATTAAACCTGCAAGGGTCTGCATGAATGATCAAATTACGCTTAGTTGTGTAACTACTGTTTTTGCAGCATGTATCTTCTAAAAATGAACTAACAAACAGTTTTAGCAGATTTAAATTGTATATTTTTGTGTTCAGGGTAATAATAACAAGATATACTAAAATGTAGCATTCCAATAATGTTTTGCATATTATTACCGACACAGCTGCCTCAAAAGCAAAAAGGTAGGTCTGAGAAATATTGCAAATTTCGGTATTAATAGGATATCATGTGGCATGTTAACACGGCCAGTATCTAACATTTTAAAGATCATTGAATTTTTTTGTGTATTCATCTTTAATTTGTTACTCGGGCTAATAATCATAATAAAACAGGACAAATACTTGAGGCCAGATTTTCAATCTGTGGTACACGGCCTCCCTCTGGTAATACACCAAAAAATAATTTGATTAAAGTACAGTGTTTTGTTTTCCCATATTCAAACACAATGTTACTGTTCAAACTGTGTGAAATGTTACAGTGGTCATATATTAAACCTACCTGCCTTGTTTTTAATAGATACTTAGGCCTACAATGCTACTGTGTTTTAATGTCGGTCATTATGGTGGTACGTGGAGAGCCAAGTGTTTTCTGAGATTGTACTTGGTGAAAAAACTTTGAAAACCACTGCCTTAGGTAAACACAAATATTTTTTTTATCAACAAACCAATTGGTGAAGAATGTGTAAATTATCTTTATTTATATAGCGCCTCAAAGTGCTTTACATCAGTGGTTCTCAACCTTTTTTCAGTGATGTACCCCCTGTGAACATTTTTTTTAATTCAAGTACCCCCTAATCAGAGCAAAGCATTTTTGGTTAAAAAAAAGAGATAAAGAAGTAAAATACAGCACTATGTCATCAGTTTCTCATTTACTCAATTGTAAAACAGTGCAAAATAGTGCTCCTTTGTAGTGGTCTTTCTTGAACTATTTGGGGGGGGAAAAGATGTAAAAATAACTAAAACCGTGTTGAAAAATAAACAAGTGATTCAATTCTAAATAAAGATTTCTACACATAAAAGTGCCCTCTTTGGGGATTGTAATAGAGATCCATCTGGATTCACGAACTTAATTCTAAACATTTCTTCACAAAAAGAGAAATCTTATTTATGGAACATGTCCACAAAAAATCTACCTGTCAACACTGAATATTGCATTGTTGCATTTCTTTTCACAGTTTATGAACTTACATTCATATTTTGTTGAAGTATTATCCATCCATCCATTTTCTACCGCTTATTCCCTTTCAGGGTCGCGGGGGGCGCTGGCGCCAATAAATATATTTATAAATGATTTTTGCTATTTTTAGAATATTTTTAAAAAAATCTCACGTACCCCTTGGCATACCTTCAAGTACCCCCAGGGGTACGCGTTCCCCCATTTGAGAACAAATGCGTTACAATATACGTCACATTTACACACTGATGGCGGTGAGTTTGAGCAAAACAAAAAATAACAAACCCAAAGCCCAAATTTGCATTGTCTCTCATTAAAGTTTTTGGGCAGTTTTGCCTTTAAAGTCCCTCCTGCGTCCAACATTTCGTAAACAAAGGAAACAATGAAAATAAAAGGGAAGTTCTAACTTAACAGTACTTCCCAACTTTATGTGTTGATTTCTTCAAGCATGTTTCTGTCCTTGAAGGCATTGTTGTTGTTGGATAGATTAGATTAGATAGTACTTTATTTATTCCTTCAGGAAAATTACAATTTTCAGCACAATCCCATTCAAGATCAGACAAACGTTACAGGGAGACAGAACAGGATCGCTGACGGGTCTGCCGGCTTCCAGCGCCCCTTACAAAAAAGATGAGATACAGCTGGTAAACAAGAAAAAAATAGAAGATTAAAATAAAATAAAAAATCGGTCTAAGCCTGGGCCCTGGAGAGGGGGTCCAGACTGAGGCCAAGGGAAAAAAACAACAACAACTCATAGCCATAGTACACATCCCTCTCACATGTTAATCTTGGTTTCCTATTTTGCTCATCCCATGCAGTAATTTTTTTGTCAGAATTAGTCTAGAAATGTGTCTTGTCAACAAGCTGTGCCTGCACGTTGTTCAAGGGTTTATGCATACATCTGTTTGCAAAAAGTTAAAATGCCAATGCAAATACGAATCGTGACTCAGTAGCAAATGTGTTTTTTGTGTGCAGTCTATTCTGGTTCTCAATAGAAAACCCCCATTTAGATGCAGCAAATGTAAATGCAGCGTTATTTTAAGTGACAAGTCTGCTGGAAATCCCCCACCTAGTTCCTTAGGCTCCGCCCCCTCCAGCTAAACACAAGAGGGCATTAGCAGGCAGCCGCTGCACTACGACACGTAGAACCAAGCGCACCTTTTAGCCAACAACAAGGAGCAGCCATGGCCTTCCATAGGAACACTTTAATCAACCAGATGGATTACAGCCGGGAGCCTAAAGAAGGGAAGACGACTCACTCCACCGAAGAGCGGTTGGATAGCGGTTTAGACTCCCTCAAAGAGGAGGAGTACCAGGCGGTTGCAGAGGAAATATGTCACCTAAGGCTGGAAAGTGAGCCGTCGCGGCAGCAGCGAGCGGCCTGTGTGGCAGCCGAGCTCGAAGATTGGAAGACACAAGTAACAGAAGACGGAGACACGTAAGTTGGAACATCACACTTCTTTTTTGCTAGCGGGGTGCCGTCTATTTCCTGGGAGGTCATTTGATCGTCGTCGTGTTGGGAATATCTTCAAATACGACGCTACTCAAACATCAAACTGGGAATGCATTTGGTTTTCGTTGACTTGACGACGCAGCTCCTGCTAAAACGGTGTAATATCGCGTAAACAAAAGGCCATTAGCAGCAGGAATCTACAATGGCCGCGGGCCAGAATGGGAAAGTCCCAGGCGCGCCGCCAGAGTCCTTAACGGTGCTCGCTCCCGTGAACGAGGAGATTCCAAATGTGTTACACAACCACGAGCCGTTCAAAAGACTGTTTTAGAGTCGCATTTTCCCCTTCTTTTGTTTTAGCAATTTTTAGATAATCGGTAGTGGTCATTGAACGCCTCACCCAGCATATTGGCCAATCAGCTCACTTTTAATCGGGGGGTCAACTGTAGAGGCGGGGTGATACTGCATATTGATACTGCTGATAGCCATACTGCGTACTTTAGAGCAATGGTTCTCGAATGGGGGTACGCGTACCCCTGCGGGTACTTGAAGGTATGCCAAGGGGTACGTGAGATTTTTTTTTTAAATATTATAAAAAAACAAAAAATCCTTTATAAATGTATTTTTTTGAATAATACTTCAACAAAATATGAATGTAAGTTCATAAACTGTGAAAAGAAATTCAACAATGCAATATTCAGTGTTGATAGCTAGATTTTTTTTGTGGACATGTTCCATAAATATTGGTGTTAAAGATTTATTTTTTTGTGAAGCAATGTTTAGAATTAAGTTGATGGATCTCTATTACAATCCCCAAAGAGGGCACTCTAAGTTGATGATTAATTCTACGTGTAGAAATCTTGATTTATAAATGAATCACTTGTTTATTTTTCAACAAGTTTTTATTTTTTTTTGTATCTTTTTTCCAAATAGTTCAAGAATTGATTAACGTGGGCCCCGACTTAAACAGGTTGAAAAACTCATTCGGGTGTTACCATTTAGTGGTCAATTGTACAGAATATGTACTGAACTGTGAACTCTACTAATAAAAGTATCAATCAATCAAAAAGACCACTACAAATGAGCAATATTTTGCACTCTTATGCAATTTAATAAATTAGAAACTGATGACATAGTGCTGTATTTTACTTCATCTCTTTTTTTTCAACAAAAAATTCTCTGCTCTGATTAGGGGGTACTTGAATTTAAAAAATGTTCACAGGGGGTACTTCACAAAAAAAAGGTTGAGAACCACCGCTTTAAAGCATTGAATGATTTTCGCATTTTAAGCAACTAACAATTAATTAGCATTACAGTTATCTGAACAATGTACAGTTAAATAATATGTCTAGGAAAGTCAATACAACATTTGTATCATTCTATCAATATATGGCAAAATCCGTCAGCCAATTGTCAGAAGTTTGCAAATGAATTACTGCCTTTGTGGATATACAGTACTATTTTTTTTAAACGTGTATTAAGTAAATAGCTAAGCAACAGCATATTTGAATGTCAATATACATAAGTATATATTTGGAAGGTAATCATGCAATTTAAACAAATGCCATGCTACCACTGTAGTTCTCTAATGCCTTGCCCAAATGTTAAATCAAATCAACAGTATTTATAAAGCACATTTAAAATTTACCACAGGGGTAGCCAAAGTGCTGTACAATGGGCAGGTTAAAAGATAATACGAGAACCGAGCAAACAACACAACACAAACAGAACATGATAAAAAATAAATAAATAAAACATAAAGACAGGTTCACAGCAGGTGTATAATGGGGCCCCGTTGCAGGATGGATATCACTCAGTGTTAAAAGCCAAGGAATAAAAATATGTTTTTAAGAGAGATTGTTACATAATAGATGATTCATTTAACTACCTACTGTACTTGCAGCAGAGTCACACCTCTGTAAGTCTTTTGAAAACACTTCAAAAGAATGTTTTCATTGACTGTGCTGCACCTCTTACATTGAATTTTTTTTTTTATGAAGGGCAAGGCATCCACAACTTAATTGAGGGCAAAATTTCTTCCTTCTTGTGTCAAGTGCAAAAGTGTCCAAAAAAGGTCATAATTGGTTTGTTGAGGCATGGAACTTCGGATTGGTGACATTTGCATACATTGGATGAAGACAGTATTTTGGGTGCATCTTGCTATGTATCAATCGGCTTCTCTTCTCTCTTTAGGCTTCTCCACTTGGCGATTATCCACGAGGCAAAGGACTACATCAGAACGATAATTGACATGTTCAAGAACTCAGACTTCCTCAATGTCCAAAATGACCAGCGACAGGTACTTTTTTTGTGCGTCTTCATGTAGACTTCCTGCTTTCATGTTTAGTTCCAGCCTTACCCATCTTTCTCTCTCTGCACCCTCACCCCAGACTCCTCTGCATTTAGCGGTGATCACAAACCAGCCAGACACGTGCCGGCGTCTCCTGGCGGACGGCTGTGACCCCACGCTGACGGACGACAGTGGTGACATGCCCATTCATATCGCCTGTCGCCATGGCAACCTACCATGCTTCAGTGTCATCACGCAGTTCTGTCGCCCGGAACATTTACTCACAATGATGGCGGCCTGCAACTACCAAGGTAAGGCTGGTATGCTAGTGTGCTAGGAATTAGGGATGGGACCACATTTTGAAGAATGCCTGTTTTGATCTCAATGTTTCCCATTCAAGTACTTTTTAATCTGTCTTCTCAGACGTTCATCTCCTCCTTTTATGTCTTGAACAGGTCAGAACTGCCTCCACTTGGCCTCTGTTCACAGTTTCCTGTCACTAGTAGAAAATCTTGTGGATTTAGGAGCTGATATCAATTCAAAGGTACACAAAAGATCCACGTTATGTGCTTCTCTATCTGACTACTTGTGTGTAAAGGTGTATTCTCTCCATGTCCTGTAGGAGCAGCACAATGGACGCAGTGCCTTGCACCTGGCCGTTGACCAGCAGAACCTGTCGTTGGTCCAACTGTTGCTGAAGAAGGGAGCAGACCCCAATCTCTTGACATCTGGTGGCCACACCCCATTCAACCTCACCTACGGGCGCGATAATGAAGACATCAAACGCGAGCTGTTTATGTTGACCCATCCTGACCTGAGGGAGCTGCCTGACAGCGAATCGGAGGACGAGGAGGAGGAGGAGGAAGATAGAAAGTCGGATGAAGAGGTGCTTGTTAGAAAAATACCACCGTACATAAAAACAGAAAAAATATCAGCGCTTTAAACATTTATTTGTTCTGTGTGTGTAGGTTGTTTACGACGACTTCCAGTGGAACGGTCATTAAAGTCCCAGAAGCAGGAGACCCTGAGAAAGAAGGTGCAGGACAAACGAAAACAGCTTTGTGTGTCTGAAGCTGTGAGGTCACGTGAACAGCAAATAAATAGAAAACCGAGCAGCTGCAAAAGCTGATCAGAGACTGGTGACCAAATCATGCAAGCGGCGCCGCAGGAGTGCACTGGAGTGTAGTAACGTGTGGCTTGCTTTGGAAGACCGCCGCCATTCACAAACTATAAAGAAAAAACAGCTCTCTTGTATAATATTGTAAATGCTGTGTATACAAAAATTTATTTTTTACAGAAGCTGTGAAATTGTACAGTAGGACAGCTTGTAAATGTTGGACAGCAACACTCCCTTTAAGTTAAAACACTTGTATTTAACAAATGCCCTCATTTTGAGTCATTGTATATCTACTATAGGAGTAATGCATGTGTGTGTGTTAAAAGTATTGCATAAAACAAGCTGGGCGGGGACACTAACTGGGAATGGGGAACTCAGAGTAGATAAGCAGCGACGGGGAAATTTTGTGTGCAGAATGAGGCCGTCAACCAGGAACCTTTGTGCAGCTTTAAAAATGGTGACAGGAAATTCCCAGAGACAAGAACACTCAGCGGTTTGTCACATTCTGTCCTTTCATATATCAAAGAAGGGACTCTGCCTCACAGGATGTCTCAGTCAAGATAAGGGAGGGGAGTTTCGAGATGAGGCTTTTTAGCGATGTGGCAATTGGTGACTACAAAAATTCCAGGGAAAACTTAAAATGGCCTGCTGCCGGGTAATATCCAACTTGTGAGTTGGCTTTTTTTTTTTTTTTATCTTTTGGCAGAATGCCAATAAAAAGGAAATGCTAACAATCTAATAGCATCTATTAAATGCGTAAAAAGGATTAGGCAGCTCTTTAATGATTTTGAAGGACAATGCTAACAATTCTAATGATAGTACAGCACAAGGTAACAGTACAGAAAATGCTTAGGCAGATCTCCAAACATGTTACACCATGATGCCAGGTAGATATAGGATGGTTTATTCTAAATCCTTCTTGTATGATAATATACGGCATCAAATGACTCAAAGTCCATAATAGGTCAATTTTATTATATAGTGCCAGTAAACAACTTATCTCAAGGCACTTTTCACATGATCAGGCCTGGAACTGTCTGAACCTCACATGAGGAGGCAGTTAAAGACAGAGGCAAGGAAAAAATCCTTCTAGGGGAGAAACCAATTTCAAAGATAGGATGCATTGCAAAATTAACAGGCCAATAATATTTTAGGGTGTGTTCAAACTCATGAATCTGCTGCATTTGCTCTGATGGTGCAGTTGGTTTGGTCAAGTGTGAACACAATCTAAACAAGTGGACAATTCGAAACCCACTTCAAACTTACATTGAAGTGCGGTTCATTTGAGTTCACATATAAAACGTTACACAGACTGTAAAAACACAGCAGAAAGGAAAATATATTTAAAAATGTGTAGTCTCTCTTCTTCTATATGTGGCAGAGGGCAATAGTGCTCTTTAAAAGCATATTCTAGTAGCTTTTAGTGACATTGGAACTGGTCAAAATAGAACATAATAACCGACATTCAGTCATCCCTCGCCATTTTGCAGCGACACCACATAGCAGTTTTTGGTTTTTTTTTAAAGCGTATTCCACAATTTTTTGGGTACTGAATTAAGCATTTTCAAACAAAAACGGTGAAATAAACTAAAACTATAACAACTACAATAGTATGGGCCAGTAGAGGGGCCCAAACCAACCAGAGCATGCTATGCAGTATCACGGTGACTGATTGGCTCAGCATCAGCCAGCCAACCATTTTCTACCGATTGTCCCTTTCGGGGATGTGGGGGGTGCTGGGGCCTATCTCAGCCGCAATCCGGCAGAAGGCAGTGTACACCCTTGGACATGTCGCCATCTCATCGCAGGGTCAACGGAGATAGACAACATTCACACACTAGGGCCAATTTAGTATTGCCAATCACCCTATCCCCAGGTGCATGTTTTTGGAGGTGGGAGGAAGCCGGAGTACCCGGAGGGAACCAACACAGTCACGGGGAGAACATGCAAACTCCACACAGAAAGATCCCGAGCCCGGGATTGAACTCAGGACCTTCGTATTGTGAGGCACATGCACTAACCCGTTTCACCGTGCTGCCTCAGACAGAACTACTATAATTGATTAAAAGAGTGTGAACATGGCAGGAGGATTTTCATGTTAAAAAAACTATTTAGAAGCTCATCAATAGGTGATTTATGCCCTAAACTATTAACACGCTAAAGGACGGACTACTATATTCAACCCAACACAGAGCGTGTGGGTTTAAAAATGTAAAAATGGTCACATAATAAATCATAAAAGCTCAATCATATCTTTACAACATGCTTGGTATATAAAAAAAAGTTTATACAGAAGAGTTGAGAATCTTTGGGCGATTCGATACGATTTCGTTTAATGGGGTGACTATTCCATTTAGAATTGATTCTCAATTCAAACCGATTCATGCTGTGTATTTATTATGTGTGATAATTTTAACAAAACATTTTCTAAACGAGTCACAAAACCAAATTTTTAAGCATGGAGATGGCTGAAAAACGTTTTATTAAATACTTTTTATTTATTTTTTATCAGTTTGTGAACATTATAAACCGATTTAGGATTTGAGTAAAAAATAATTGAGATTCTGATGTACATTGATTGTTTTGAGCACCTCGCTACACAGTATATCTTTTTTGGTTTCAGCCAGCGTAACAAGTGTGAAAGTATACCTTACATAAAGTATAGAAGGCATTCATATGGCCCCATTTCTGTTTGGACGTCACCTGAGAGGGGTTAATAATTTTGCAATGCAGTCTGCTGAAATTGATGGCAAGCACCACTCTACATAGCAAATAAAGCTGTGGTCAAAGTTGAGAGAGCCACAAAACCCATTTCAAGATATTCAACACTCTACTGCCATCTGGCGGCTAAAGTGGATGGTGCACCACCCAATTCGTCATGTTTCACATGTCAGGTAAACCCTGACAATGGGGCCTTATAAATACCCTTCCTACTGTACATGTAATGATAGGATAGGATACGGTAGACTTTTATTCATTCCACAATGGGGAAATTCTGTTGTTGCAATGCAGGTTTTTACATACAGAAGCAGAAGTAAAATGTAATGAAAAACAAAAAATGTTCCATCAGTACGATTATTTTAGGAAAACTAAGCACAACAAATCCAGAAAGCAGCAGCAGTAAATGACCTGCATGCTGTTGGACTGATATAAAGGCTAAAGGCAGCCAAAAGTTCCAGGCAAAGAAAAGAACAAAACAGAATGAAGTAATTAGTGAGTTCCTGCTGAGGTTGACTGTAAAAGACACTCAGGTTTTATTCAAAACACCAATTTGACACCTGCAAGGCTAATGCTCAGCGTTATATTGGTGACCCTGAGTAAAGATGGTGAAATCTAAAGAATCTGAAGGACAAAAAAAGTCTATTGAAAGTGAAAACCCCATTCATGCCACTATCATCAAAACTAAAGTCAGAGTGGAAAACACAAAATGTTGCAAAGGTGGGAGTATTTTTTTCCCATTCTGGAAAAGTGAAAAAAAAAAATGTGGGTAAAATAATCAATCTCAGTTGTATAAAAGTGTCAATCTTGTGTTCGAGACTTCCATCCACTTCAGACGTGTGAGTGTCTCACTCTCGCTCTGACAAAGCCACCAGGTGAGTGTCGATCTCAGACTCTGAGAGAATCCTGTAATGCATACGTGACACATTTAAACACCAACATTGTTTCTTGCAATATAAAATATTATCTACTTTGATAGCGACAGTTGAAGCTTAAGTCATAGTTGGGCTCAAATACTCACTTGAATCGAGGCGCTTTGGTGGAGACGACCCCCACCTCTAATTCGGAGGGCTTGAAGTCGATGGACAGGACAGTGGACAGACATGAGATGGCCGTCTGGTTGGAGGATAGAGCAGCATTAAGAAAATCAACAAACAAATGCAGTGTAGTGCAAATAAACACAATATGAAAGTAAGGGCTGAGCTGATTGTTAATGTTGTAATTGATATACCGTACATTAGACGTCCCCTTCAAAGGGGAAATTAACTTTTTGGGGGGGGGAATTTTGTCCATTATTTACAATTCCTATGTAAGACAAAAAGTTTTTTTTTGTTTTTTTTAATGCATTCTAAGTTGTACATTTTGGAAAATACAAGGTGGCTAACAATGCAGCTCATGAAGCCCACAAAAAATCATCCAAAAACTGCCAAGAATACTCCAGTTACATGTCGTAGCCTAAATATTACCAAGTATTAGCAATATTGTCATCATAAGCGCTAACACAGACAAACTATATTTTAGCAGCGCTATGATTAGAGCGGTAACTAGCTTATGCAGGTATTGAAATAATAACCCGGTGAGCTGCTGCATCGCCTTGGAGTTGATGAAAGTTAATATTAGATTATAAATCATGCATTTTACCTAGATGGTAGAAGCTTTTGGACATAAACCGAGAAGTTGGTAAACTTTAACAACCAACTTACACCCGCAGATGACGAGAAAGACATGGAAAGACGCTCGTTTGCGGCACCTTATTTTAACCATTTGTGAGGATTATGATTAATTTTTCATCCGAACGAGAAGATAATGAAGATCCCATCAGTCGGCATCCAAGTGAGAGCAGACATTGTGCAGTAAGTGATTGTTTTACTTTGTTCGTAATTTGTATTTTTTCTTTAGCACTGGGCTGTAGTGCTGCATGATGCTTAGTGTTTGACTAAAGCTGGATCTGTTTAACACACAGCTTCTATAACATATTATCCTCCTTATATTCAAACCAAAAAAATATGTGCTTCTGAGTTATAATTTGTCTCAAAGTAATCTTTGTTGTCCCTCAAGAAGTCTACATGATTAGTAGTGTTGTTGTTAAAATGAAACAGGAATGTAAAACCAATATGCTGCCATATGACCAAAATACGTAAATATTACTTATTATAAATGTCTCTTTCACTACAATACATACATACATACTTAAGTGTGTATAAAAATGTTGACTGAGTTTTTTGTTTAGTTTTTAAGAGTAATTTGTAGGCGTAATAGAGCGACTACCATTGGCTCCAGTTCAGGTGACTTTTACAAGTGTTTATTAATGATTTAGAGTACATTAAAAAATAAAAACATAAGTGTGCTGGTTTTAGATATGGACTGTAAATGACAGACACAATTAAAAAAAAAAAAACAGCAGCTCTCCTTTAAATAAATTTCTGATGGTCTTTCTGTCGTACCTAGTGAGAGGTCCTAGAAGGGCAGTTGACTGAAGACTTTACCCCTCCACCATTAAAAAAAATACTAGAAAGACTCAAAATAAACCATCAAGTCAACAACATGGCATGCTTGCTAACATGGTTATGTCAACAACATCCATCCATTTTCTACCGCTTATTCCCTTTTTGGGGTCGCGAGGGGCGCTGGCGCCTATCTCAGCTACAATCGGGCAGAAGGCGGGGTACACCCTGGACAAGTCGCCACCTCATCGCAGGGCCAACACAGATAGACGGACAACATTCACACACTAGGGCCAATTTAGTGTTGCCAATCAACCTATCCCTAGGTGCATGTCTTTGGAAGTGGGAGGAAGCTGGAGTACCCGGAGGGAACCCACGCATTCACGGGGAGAACATGCAAACTCTACACAGAAGGATCCCGAGCCTGGAATTTAACCCAGGACTGCAGGACCTTTGTATTGTGAGCAGACGCACTAACCCCTCTGCCACCGTGAAGCCTATGTCAACAACAGTGCAGTATAAATCCCCAGCTTAAGTAAATTGGTTTGTGTTGCCACTCATAAAACATTTTAAAAACGTGATCACATGTGAGTCAAAATCAAAAAAATTTTCCAGTGTAACGGTACCTAATTTTCTGTAGGGCAATTTAAATCTGTCACAAAATTCATAAACATGATATAGCTTCATCATACATCATAGGTCGCCTCTAAAGAAACTTACAATGGTCTTTCTGTCAAACCTAATGACAAGACAGTTGACATAATACTATTTTCCCCAATGAAAAATAGAAATACAGAAAATAATCTATAAAGTCAAAAACATAGCATGCTCTTCACTTGGCCATCCCTTTGACAGTGCAGTGTGAGTCCTTAGCTTAGTTAAAAGGGCAGCATTGGTTTTGATTGCCACTCAAAAAACATTTGAAAAATGTAATCATAATTGAGTAGTAATTGAGACCGCAATTGTTTCTATTGAAAGGGTACCTAATTTTGTGTGATTAAGTTTGAGGAAGTACTCCGTCACACACTTAAGGGACACTGGAGCAGTGTGTGTGTGTGTTTTGCTTTCCAGTACTAGGGAGCAGGTGGAAGACTCGGGTGTCTTGTTCAGTTGTACCCCAGTGAGTGGAGCCATTAGCTCATATCATTACGTCAGTGGAATCCAACATGGCACCCTTTTAGGCACACACCACTGGTCTAGGGGATGTCCCAAGCATCAAGTTTCATTCCCCAAAGCGCGAGGGAAGTTGGCATCTCTCTGCTATGTGAGGAGTGTATATGCCACGTGTGAGTGTGTGTCATGAACCTCTATGGTCTGCTCATAGCTCCAGTCCGGTTTCTTCTTCACTTTCTTCTCCAGGAAGCTGATGGCTTCTGTCTGTTTAACTCCAGATGCAGTGGCCTTGAAACCACAGTAGTAGCCAGCTGGATCACACTTAAACAGCTGCAGACCCACTTCCTCATCCACTCCCACCATCAGCATGCCTGAATCATGGAGATCGCTGATGATGCTCAACCAGTAAGATACAGTAATGACCCTGAATATTCATTTTTTTGTTTATGTGACAGGGACAGTGTGCATAATTAGACAATACAGCAAATGTACCAGAATTAGCCATGAGGCTATAAAAAAATAAAACTTCAGTTTTCTGAAAGATACTTTTTAAGGCAAAATATAAAAACTGATTAAAAAAGGATGTACCATATTTTCCGCACTATAAGGCGCACCGGATTATAAGGCACACCTTCAATGAATGGCCTATTTTAATATTTTGTTCATATATAAGGCGCACCGCATTATAAGGCGCATGGAATAGATGCTACAGTAGAGGCTGGGGTTACGTTATGCATCCATTAGATGGAGCTGCGCTAGAGGGAACGTCAACAAAACAGTCAGATAGGTGAGTCAAACTTTATTAATAGATTACAAACCAATGTTCTGACAACTCCGTTCACTCCCAAAATAAATAAACAGCTGTTTTATTATTTTCCCCGATTCAATAAACTCGTAAACAGTCTGATACTGTTAGGGTAAATCAAACGTTAGTGCAATCACAATATAGTAACACTCGAAATAGTGCAAAGCAGTAATATCAATAACTCAACGTTGCTCAAACGATAATGTCACAACACAACACACAAAATAAACATGTAAAGCTCGCTTTATTAAGTTATTCCTCATCCACGAATCCCTCAAATTATTTTTCTTCAGTGTTCGAGTCAAACAGTTGGGCGAATACGGCATCCAAAATGCCCGGCCCCGTCTCGTCGAAGTCGTCATTAAACAAGTCAGTGTCGCTGCTGTTAATGTTAAATTCTGTCGCTGCTGCTCTATTCCCGTGTTCTACTGTGTGACTGATCGCCTTGAGTTTAAACTCGGCACGCCTCCCGCAGTCATATATCCCAGCATGCACCGCGCGCTTCTTCTTCTACGAAGGAAAATAAGGTAGACGGCTGCTTACCGTAATTGCGAGACCTCTTGTGGCATGTTTATATCGGACACTGAAGAAGAACCCGAGGGACTCGTGGATGAGGAATAACTTAATAAAGTGAGCTTTACATGTTTATTTTGTGTTGTGTGACATTAACGTTTGAGCAATGTTGAGTTATTGATAAATTGTTATTGCTTTGCACTATTTCGAGACGTTGTTAATGGAGTCAGTGTCGCTGCTGTTGTCTAGCAGTTCAGTGACAATTCCTGCTTTCCTGAAATCATGTCTCTCAATAGGAGCCATTTTGGGGTCTTTACATAAACACACAAATGGAAATGATACGGCACGGCCTGGCGCGGTCATATATCCTAGCATGCACCGCGCGCTTCTTCTCCTACGAGGAAAAATGAAATCGGCGGCTGCTTACCGTAGTTGTGAGACCTGTTGTGGCTCAATATTGGTCCATATATAAGGCGCACTGGATTATAAGGCGCACTGTCAGCGTTTGAGAAAATGTTTGGTTTTTAGGTGGGCCTTATAGTGCGGAAAATACGGCACAAGTACTCACAGCATCCTAGTGGTCTCATCTCGGCGTTCTGTGTGTAGACTTGAGAGATGTCAGCCATGCGTTTGCACAACATGCCAACAGAAATTTCATAGCCGTACTTGTACATCCAGTTGGATGCTTCATATCGCGCTCTCTGCACCTGGGACCTGCTGTCAGCTGGAGAGAGGTAAACAAAAAACGGCCTTTTAAAAATGCTCACATTTATAAGACCGTCTAACTAGGGCTGGACGATATG
Organism: Nerophis ophidion; assembly: GCF_033978795.1. Taxonomy (NCBI): domain Eukaryota; kingdom Metazoa; phylum Chordata; class Actinopteri; order Syngnathiformes; family Syngnathidae; genus Nerophis; species Nerophis ophidion. The sequence continues at coordinate 61,373,253 of NC_084613.1, read as the reverse complement.
GCCTTTTTTTTAGTATCGCGATATTTTTAGGCCATGTCACGTTACACGATATATATCTAACACCGACACTGTCTGGAATTGACCTATTTTGTCGTTGTCTTTAAGTGCAAGTGAAGTGGTACAGTAATTGTTTTTTTGGCAACACCTGTAAGTTAAGCTCATGATGCATTAAGTTGAATGATGCGGACATGTTGATTACCAGATATTTCATAATATGCTTCTTCTGCCTTAGAGACTTTGTATTGCATATAATTATTTTATACTTGTTTATTTTGATATATTTTTTTCCGACTAAAATATTGTTCAATTAAGGAGACTTACTAATATGTCTAGCTTGTGTGCTTAGCTGTTGTGTAAATTCTAGCTCCTAATAGCCTATAGCCTACCATGTAAACTACTGTTTTTTCATAAAAATACAAGAAAATATCAACCTGCACAAGCAAACGTACTGCAGGACTGCTTGTATCAGAGCGCATATATGGGGAGATCTTGGATGCAAGCCAATACAATTTGATATTTTTTTTCTTTGCAGATATCAGACTGATCGATATCCAAAACCCATATCAGATTGGGACACCTGTATTCAAAAGTGTTAAAAAAGGAAAATAAATTCCTCCAACAAAATATACAAAATGTGGCATGTCTGCATGTTAGCCAACTACCGTATTTCCATGAATTGCCGCAGGGCATATGGTATGCGCCTGCCTTGAATTACTGCCTGGTCAAACTCGCTTCGCAAAAGAATTAGCGCATGCTTAGTATTACCGCCTGGTCAAACTCGTGACGTCACAAGTGACACTTCCCTTGTCATCATTTTCAAAATGGAGGAGGCTGAATTCAATACCGGTAATTTGAAATCGCATAAAGGGAAGAAGATTAAGAGCTATTCAGTAGGATTTAAGGTCCAAGCTTACATCACACTCAAATTTTCACTGCATGCCTTTGGTAAGTGCCGGAGAGAGAAGTGGTTTTGAAATAATTAGCGCATGCTTACTTTTACCGCATGCCATTGTTAAGCGCAGGAGTGAGAAGAGGTTTTAAATTAATTAGCGCCCCAGCGGCAATTCAAGGAAATATGGTATTTCCTGATTCATGGAGGATTACATACCATTAGATTTCTACTTGCATTCAGTGGCAGCAGGAATATAGCACTTGCGCTGAAATGATGAAAGGCTATTGATTTCATATGTATTACCGTATATTTGTCTGAATGGATCTGAGCACACGATGCAGTATATATTTAGTAATTGTGAAAAACATATACTTGTTTTTTTGTTTTTTTTTAAATATGCTCTGTTAAAACCCCTAATCACTAAGATAGTTGGAAATGCCCTTTTAAAACACACATTTAGCAGGTTTTTCCTCTCTTGGCTCACAAGCTTTAATATGATTGTTATTTATAGCGAGTTCAGAATCAACACGACCCCACATGACCAACAGGAAACCTGACGTCCCCTACGTTTGGGGTTAAGGGTTCTGTCAGCTGGCTTACCGGTCATGCCGGTCATCACACACCCTATGCTGTCTGTTATTTTGAACAGATGTGTGACTGTCTCGGCATCTAGCAGCTTGTCCTGAAGAACACATTACAAAGACATAAGAAACACAGTGGACGTATGTACCAGCTGCAATGTGAGCTGAAGAATCTAGTCACATGCTTGCGTGTGTGTGACGGTAGACCATTTATACTGACTGGGATTTTCTTCTGGGTGACAATCACAGCACAGTCCTTCCCTCGGACTGCCACAGAGGTCAGTCCCCCCTGGTTGATTGCCTTGAAAGCGTACTCTGAGAAAAGATACAAATTAAACAACATTACTATTAAATAACATATTCTTAACTCAAAACACTTATATCTTAATTTACTGTTTCCCATTGAAAATAATTGAAATCAATTTAATCGGTGCTTGCCCCCTTCCAAAATAGCACAATTATAAAATGTAACATGCGTTTAAAAAAAAAAAGATTTCTAGAAAATAAATATTTTATGAAAAACAATACAACAGAATACAAACAACTACAGAATTTTTATGAAGTAATGTCATAATAATGTGCACTACATTTACCAAATAGAGTGGACTTCTACTGTATCTCCTTCCAGTTTCTCCATATTTTTTAATTTAAATGTTTGCTGTTTAGATATTATGTCAAGATCTCTCATTCCTCAACATCTTTCTGCTTCAGTATGGTGCAGACTAGCAGTGATATGCTCGAATTGCCTACACACAACTGTAAGTCAAATTTATTATTTGCTGCTATGAGTGTTGCGCCAAAAACTGATTCCCTGCCAAAAATTGGTTCCCATCGCTATGCAGCGGGAGCGCGTACTGCATTTAGGCTTTGTCTGTCCACAACTGATTACTAGCTGTCAAGCAAACATTTGTATTCGGGGTTATTGTAAGGATTGTGTTTTAAATTATTTTTAAGCCTTTATCGTGTCCGATAAATTACAGAGTTGGACATTTATATTGTATTAATGAGATTGTAAAGTACTGTTTTTGATCAGATGTCAATGTGGTAAAACCTCTTTCTTGTTTAGTAGTTACATCCAATATTAATTATTTCTTGTTCATGCACATAATAAATATTAATCTAGTGTTTGGATATATTCACTCAAGAGTGTTACATATAGGATAATGAAGTATATACTGCACTGTTTTTGTGTTGCAGTACCCTTTATACACATAAAAGAGTTACATATATAATAATAAAGTAAATACTGTACTGTTTACGAGTTGAAGTACCCTTTAAAAAGCTGAAATCCACCCAAACGTCAACTTATGATTCAAAATAATATTTTGATATTGACACGTATCATCCGTGCATCTCCTAAGGTTATTCTAGTAATGTATGCACAGATGAGATGTGTCAATATCAAAATATTCCCGTACTTTGAATCCCTTTTTGGCAAACAAGAATACCTGAATTTAATGAACACATCCAAACACTTTAATATTTAATTTGTGCAGGAACAAAAAACAGTTAACTTTGTACGTAGCGTGAAAACAAGAAAGAGTTTTTAGCACATCAACATTGGATCCACAACAGTTCTTTATAAGCTCATTAATCTCTTTTGGACACGATAAAGGCCTGAAAAATTTCAAACACATATCTATGATAACCACAAATATAAAGTTTTTGTCTTACATACGGTAATCAGTTGTGGACAGATAAAATATTTTTTCTTCAGCCAGTTCTGAGTGAGGACAAATGTTTTGGGCAGATCTTACTGTGACATTTGGTATGCCAATTAATGCCGGGGATGCTTGTAACTCTAATGTGTTCAAATAGCTGTGATGCAGCGCTTATCTTAGAACACTGTAGTGCAAATACTTTTAACACAATTGACTAAAGTAAAAAAATAAAAAAAAGCACAGTGTGCCGATTTTGGTCGAAATGTGTATCACTAAAGTACTTTTGGGTTTAATGGAATTACATGATACCAAAATTATTTTATGAAGTTTAAATGTGTTTGTAAAGTTTGCGGTGACATACTCCTTTAGAGGAAACTACCTTTTGTAATGTATTCCACAAAGACACATAATATTCAACATTTAATACTGACCAGTGTTTCCTATACATCCATCCATCTATCTTCTACCGCTTATCCCCTTGGGGGTAACAGGGGGTGCTGGAGCCTATCTCAGCTACAATCGGGCAGAAGGCGGTGTACACCCTAGACAAGTCACTACCTCATCACAGGGCTAACACAGATAGACAGACAACATTCACACTCACATTCACACACTAGGGCCAATTCAGTGTTGCCAATCAACCTATCCCCAGGTGCATGTCTTTGGAAGTGGGAGGAAGCTGGAGTACCCGGAGGGAACCCATGCAGTCACAAAGAGAACATACAAACTCCACAGAGAAAGATCCCGAGCGTAGGATCGAAACCAGAACCTTCGCACTAACCCCTCTCCCACCGTCCGAAACATATTACATTTATTTTTAGATTAGGCGTTACAAGTACATGAAGGTAACACTAAAAACAACTGAATAAAACTAACTTTCCTGGTAAAATTTGTAAACCAAGGCCCCATTTAATAACCGCAGCTTGTATATTTTTATTGCCCCGAGTCACATTATAGAAAAAAAATAAAAATAAAAAATTGACAAAAAACTAAACTGTAACGGTAAAAACATTAGATGACACTAGTTACAAATAAAAACCCAAAAGTGTAACTAAATATATGTACAACGTTTCTGTGCTTTAAATAACGTGCACATAACTTGTGACTGTATATGTACAGTATATCAGTAAATATAGTAACAATTCAAAATACAGCCCAAACCTTTGTCAAAACTGACAGGAATTAATAGCAAAAAAATCAACTTTGTGAAAGGTGGCAATTTTCTCATTATGCTACATTTTACAGTAGAACGGTATTGAATCAAACTAGATCATGGGTCTGCAACCCACGGCTCTGGAGCTGCATGCAGATCTGTCATGCCTCAGGACTGGCTCCCTTTGGCTTTAAAAAAAAAAAGTATAAATAATTATTTAATTTTAATTGATTTTATTTTATTTAGTTAGTCTAATTTTAATGTAGCCATTTCTATTTTAGAGTTTACGATATTGCAATATTTTTTCTATCGAAATGTAAGTAACACCTCCGATGCATCATCTTTTGCTGCTATGCAATTGCATTGTTTTTAGTGGTCAACCCCCAGTAAATTAGCAATGGACAAATCAAAAAGAGAAACATTTCTTGTGAAAATAAAACATTCGAAGCTACATGGACAGTTTCATTTGCGTTAACTGTTGACGAGTGTGGTTCACCTGTGTGCTTAATATGTGGGGAGAAAATAGCAAAAAACGAAAAATAAATTGTGGAAATACATAACCAGAACTACACACAGTATTTGCGGAAAAATACTACCAAGCTGGAGATGACCGAAAAAGAGCAGTTTCGGAACTGCTGCGGAAAGCTGATCAAAGCAAAAATACTTGCTATCTCATATTCTGTCTAGTGTTTGATTTCATAAATACTATTGCTTAAAAGGTAATTAAACTAAAAGTAGTGTTATTGCCATTTTAGGGCTCAAACAGAGTTTGCGGCTCTAGGTGGGTTAACTTTGGTGGGAAATGGGCTCAAATGGCTCTTTGTATGCTGAAAGTTGCCGACCCCTGAACTAGATAATAGTGAAATTATATGCTATTCAGTTCATACACTGCCACTGCAGCAAATGGAATACATTATGTTTTAGCTCAGGAGTTCTCAAATGGGGGTACGCGTACCCCTAGGGGTACTTGAAGGTATGCCAAGGGGTACATGAGATTTTTTTTAAATATTCTAAAAACAGCAACAATTAAAAAATCCTTTATACATATATTTATTGAATAAGACTTTCACAAAATATGAATGTAAGTTCATAAACTGTGAAAAGAAATGCAATATTCAGTGTTGATGTTGTAAGCATTTCACCAATCTCGCGCACTTTGCAAATTATACGTCATTTCCATCGCGCACTATGCAAATTATACGTCATTTCCATTGTGCGCAAGCAATTTGCATATTGCAAGACGAGATTTAAAATGAGATTTTGTGGATGGTTTAGTCAGTAACTCTACATTATTATATTTTATAAATAGTAAACCAAGTTGTGGTAGTAGTTTAGTCAGTAGTTTAGTCGTGGATGTACACTGTATAGTGGTTAGGGCTAGGGTTGGACTGATTTGAGGGCAATACGCAGTAATATTGTCCTGACTACAAATGAATAGATTAACATAAGTATTTAATAAATTACTTTGACACCAAAAAACATGTATTTGCGCCCATTGGTTTGCAAAATGTGCACCACATATTATTCAAATATATAGCTGGAAGCAGTTTGCAAAAAGATTGCGCATTATACAAATTTACAACATTGACAGCGGTAGAAAATGGATGGATGGATGACAGCTAGATTTTTTGTGGACATGTTCCATAAATATTGATGTTAAAGATTTCTTTTTTTGTGAAGTAATGTTTAGAATTAAGTTAATGAATCCAGATGGATCTCTATTACATTCCCCAAAGAGGACGCTTTAAGTTGATGATTACTTCTATGTGTAGAAATCTTTATTTATGATTGAATCACTTGTTTATTTTTCAACAAGTTTTTAGTTATTTTTATATCTTTTTTTCCAAATATTTCAAGAAAGACCACTACAAATGAGCATTATTTTGTACTGTTTTACAATTTAATAACTCAGAAACTGATGACATAGTGCTGTATTTTACTTCTTTATCTCTTTTTTTCAACCAAAAATGTTTTTCTCTGATTAGGGGGTACTTGAATTAAAAAAATTTCACAGGGGGTACATCACTGGAAAAAGGTTGAGAAACACTGTCTTAGCTTATCGACCATTAAAAAAAAAAAAGGTTGGCTAAATGCAACAACGCACAGTAAGTTTGATGCAATCGTTCAATGATTTGATTAAAGACATGTTTCCAAACTGGTTGGCTTTCGAGTTGATCACTTTTTACATCATTGAAGCAGGGAAAATATCTCAACTTTTCATTGAGTAAGACGAGCGAGTTTTTCATAAAGAGAAGTACTTCATACACTAAGTTAATGGCAGACGCATATTATTAGTTACGATACTTGGAAAAAAAAAATATGTATTAGACTAACACATGGCGATAAACAGGCTGCTAGCTAATGTTAGCATGTTAGCCAGTGACTGAGCGGGATTTTCATCCTGTACTGACCCACTTGGTAGAGTCTTCCCTCCGGAGAGAAGATCGTGATATGACGGTCAAAGCCTGCACTTGACCCCCGAGACATGACACAAAAAAGCCAGCAAAAAAGTTTAGTATTAAATTTTAACCGGTGTGCTGTGCGTCAAAACACTTAACTACATACACAAAAACCTTGCCCCGGAAATGCGCTGTCATAATAAGAGCTTCTTTATCCGGGTCACGTTCGACTAGCGATTCATACAAGAAAGATGTTGATCAAACATTGTATTTGTGGTATTTTTTTTATTTCAGAAGTACAGTTACGATGAATTCTCGTAAGAATTTTTTTCTCAACCCCAAAATATTTCAAATTCAGTGACTCTTGGTAAGACAGAGCCATTTTTGCGGAATTTCATGTGAGCTTCTGTCCTCCAAGTCATCATCATAGGGGATGTGCCAGGTCTCTCCTGAGGTCTGGATAATTGTGTCATAGCTGGTAATATTCTGAACACACAAACAGGGTAAATAAGTATCTTTCTCGACATACATCGCATCTGGAAAGCATTCACAGAACTTCACATTTTGTTATGTCACAGCCTCATTCCAAAATAGAATAAATACATTTTTTCCTCAAAATTCTACAGACAATGCACCATAGTGACCATGTACATTTTTAAATTTTTAAAAAATGTTCTTAATTTATTAGGAAAAATCACATGTACATAAGTATTCACAGCATTTGTTCAATACTTAGTTGATGCATCTTTGGCAGCAATCACACCCTCAAGTATTTTTTAATATAGTACCACAAGCTTAGCACACCTATCTTTGGTCAGTTACACCGATACTTCTTTGTAGCACCCCTCAACTTCAACAAGTTGGATGGAAAGGGTGGGTTTTCATCCAGGATGTCTCTCAGTTCCTGCCACTGAAAAACATCCCCACTGCATGATGCTGCCACCACCATGCTTCACTGTAGGGATGGTATTAGCCTGGTGATGAGCAGTGCCTAATTTCCTCCAAACATCCATCCACCCATCCATTTTCTACCGCTTGTCTCTTTTGGGGTCACGGGGGATCACTGGAGCCTATCTTAGCTGCAACCAGGTGGAAGGCAGAGTACACCCTGGACAAGTCACCACCTCATCGCAGGGCCAAGGCAGCAGCACGGTGGGGGAGGGGTTAGTGCATCTGCCTCACGATTCGAGTAGTCCTGATTCCAATCCCAGGCTCAGGATCTTTCTGTGTAGAGTTTACATGTTCTCCCCGTGACTGCGTTTCCATATGAGTTGGGAAATTGTGTTAGATGTAAATATAAACAGAATACAATGATTTGCAAATCATTTTCAACCCGTATTCAGTTAAATATGCTACAAAGACAACATATTTGATGTTCAAACTGATAAACATTTTTTTGGGGCAAATAATCATTAACTTTAGAATTTGATGCCTGCAACACATTGACAAAGAAGTTGGGAAAGGTGGCAATAAATACTGATAAAGTTGAGAAATTCTCATCAAACACTTATTTGGAACATCCCACAGGTGTGCAGGCTAATTGGGAACAGGTGGGTGCCATGATTGGGTATAAAAGCAGGTTCAATGAAATGCTAAGTAATTCACAAACAAGGATGGGGCGAGGGTCACCAATTTGTAAGCAAATTGTCGAACAGTTTTATAACAACAATTTTTCAACGAGCTATTGCAAGGAATTTAGGGATTTTACCATCTACGGTCCGTAAAATCATCAAAAGGTTCAGAGAATCTGGAGAAATCACTGCACGTATGCAATTATATTTTGGACCGTTGATCCCTCAGGCGGTACTGCATCAAAAACAGACATTAGTGTGTAAGGGATATCACCACATGGACTCAGGAACACTTCATAAAACCACTGTCAGTAACTACAGTTGGTTGCTACATCTGTAAGTGCAAGTTAAAACTCTGCGTTGCAAAGCCAAACCCATTTATCAACAACACCAAGGAACGCCGCTGGCTTCGCTGGGCACGAGCTCATCTAAGATGGACTGATGCAAGAGTGGAAAGGTGTTCTGTGGTCTGACGAGTCCACATTTCGAATTATATTTGGAAACTGTGGACGTGGTGTCCTCCGGAACAAAGAGGAAAATAACCATCCGGATTGTTATAGGCGCAAAGTTCAAAAGGCAGCATCTGTGATGGTATGGGGGTGTATTAGTGCCCAAGACATGGGTAACTTACACATCTGTGAAGGCACCATTAATGCTGAATGGTCCATACAGGTTTTGGACCAACATATTTTGTCATCCAAGCAACGTTATCATGGAAGCCCCTACTTATTTCAGCAAGACAATGCCAAGCCACGTGTTACAACAACGTTGTTTCGTAGTAAAAGAGTGCAGGTACTTTCCTGGCACGCCTGCAGTCCAGACCTGTCCCCCATCGAAAATGTGTGGTGCATTATGAAGCGTAAAATACGACAGCGGAGACCCCGGTCTGTTGAACGACTGAAGCTCTACATAAAACAAGAATGGGAAAGAATTCCACTTTCAAAGCTTCAACAATTAGTTTCCTCAGTTCCCAAACGTTTTTTGAGTGTTGTTAAAAGAAAAGGTGATGTAACACAGTGGTGAACATGCCCTTTCCAAACTACTTTGGCACTTGTTGCATCCATGAAATTCTAAGTTAATTATTATTTGCAAATAAAAAAATAAGTTTATGAGTTTAAACATCAAATATCTTGTCTTTGTAGTGCATTCAACTGAATATGGGTTAAAAAGGATTTGCAAATCATTGTATTCCTTTTGTATTTACATCTAACACAATTTCCCAACTCATATGGAAACGGGGTTTGTATATCAGTGAGAACAATATTTGTCTCATCAGACCACAGAATTTGGTTTCTCGAAAACCAATGCTTCCCATCCAACCTGATGGAGCTTGAGATGTGCTGCAAAGAGGAAAGAGCGAAACTGCCCAAGGATAGGCGTGCCAAGCTTGTGGCATCATATTCAAAAAGACTTGAGGCGTAATTGTTGCCAAAAGTGCATTAACTAAGTTATTGTTGATGTTATTTTTATTTTTTATTTTTTTAAACCTTGTTACATTGTGTGTAGAATTTTGAGGACAAAAATGTATTTATTCCATCTCGGGACAAAATGTGGGGAAAGTGAAACTGTGAATACTTTCGAATGCACTATAAATCATCTTATTGTCATCTATTTTCTGCACTTTCTCTCCCTCACCTGAAATCGAACCCTCGTCCCCAATGCAACGAATCCATGCACTACCAGCTGATGGCCTCTCTGCCATTTGAAGAAGAGCCGCCTGGTGGCTTCGTCCGGCAGACAAGCCTTGTGGTCCCTCATCAGGTCCCGACTCACAAAACGACAGTGGTTCCCAGAAAGCAATGTTGCGTACAGCAAGAATGGGTCATCCTCAGAACTGATGGAAACAGTGAAAAGTGAGTGTTCACAAAAACAAAACAAAAATATGTCAATACACAGAGTGGACATTTTTACATTTGCAATAGTGTAGGCCAAAAAACAGTGTTGTGCCTGAATGTGTTTTTCCCATATGTGTGATATTTGGCAGACTGCTTTCTGGTTCATGGAGGACAAATGTGTAGTGCCATTATTCCATTATTATAATGAGAGATGAACAGTTCCTTTAATGTTAGACAGTAACTCAAGTAGTAAAAATAAACTCCACTATATGCATCATTATCCAGATCCCTGAATTTAATGGGTTCTTTCCTGAGCAGTGCAGCACCACTTCTTTAATAAAGATGTAGAAATTGGTTTTGTATGTTTTGGCTTCCACTCTGCCATACAGTAAAACATATGTATAGCGACCAACTCAGGGCAAACAGCAAAATAGGCCACTATAAAAGTTGGAAGCCAATTTGAGTGACGATGTGAAGCGTTGGATTCGTAAGATTTGTTGAGGCGGTGAGAGCAGAGAGCTGCTGCATCTGATTCCTTGAAAGAATAAGCAAAAATAGTAAACAAATAAATAACAACAACTGAGACTCCATCTATAAATATCATGCATCAAATTAGATTTTACTGACGGTATATGGAGTAAAAAAAACTATTATACAGGTTTTTACAGGTGGCCACTGTCGATACGGTTTAGAACACTACTTTTCTGTGTGGGAATTATTGTTGTGGCCGCTAAAACAGGTTTGACTTTCCGTACAGTAGTAGGTGTCTCAAACTTGCCCACCAATATTTTGTGGTCCCTACATAACTTTGTTTGTTTACTGTAATTCCTACACGAGGGAAACAACAGGAGTTGAAATATATAATAGCAATATTGAATCCTAAGAGACAATAACTAGAATAATTGTGAAAACGTAAAAAATATTGCAAAACACACACACAAAGAGCAACTAGTGTTAAGCAAGCGAAGTGTCTCTGACCATCCCCTAGGTAACTGAGCAATAGAGGTGCTTGAAAAAATTGGTTCTATTTATTTATTTTAACAATTCTGAATCAAATTTTTAATAGACGTTTTAGGCCATCTGCACGCTTACACATGTTTGTCATACGTCAGCAACCAAGATAAGCTTTTGTTACCTGTAACCTGTTTTAAAAATGTTTTATTAAACTATATGACGAGATTAGGTTTGATTCAAGAATCAGTTCTGTATCAGATCAAATTGTTGTAAGCTTCACATTTCTACAGTGTCAAAATGTACGGTACCATTTTTATATTAAATTTTACATTTATAATGACTTAAGACCATGCATAGCTCAGGGTTGCTATTGCTGCTGGTAGAAGTACCTAAAACATTTAGTCACATGGTTAAAAAAACATAATCCTGAAATGAATACTTCGTGCTGCCCAGACTCTACTTCTAGCGGCCCACAAGTAAACGGAGTTTGAGACCCTTCTTACACATGCTCTAGGGTACAACAATGTTGTGCAGCGTCTTCAATGTGCACAGTGTTCGCACTTATGGCTAATACTCTGCCTTTTATCATTTCATGCTCACATGTTGTCAGTGAAAAAGCAATGAGCTTTCTGCTGGATAAGTTTCATGTTGTGTTTGTCCCAAGATCTGGATGGGTACAGCATATGTTTCCTTCCCAGAACCAGAATGGTCAGGCCTTGTAGCTTGAGCTCCGACACCACTGCCAACAACTGAAACACATTCATTAACCCTGTTAGATGCATACGTTGGACATAACTTAGCAGCTTGATTAAGATGTGTATGACATTCAAACCAGTACAATACACATTATAGTAGTCTTGTTGCTTCATTTGCCTACAACCTTCATGACTACATATGAAATGCTGCAGAGTTTTAAAAGACATAACTTTTGAAGTACATCATTTGAAACTCAAACATCCTAACAGGCGGATGTGGGCAGGTAGATGAGAAGGCAAAGTATTGTTGTAAAAGGCTCCCCCGCCACCAGCAACACATGTTCAAACAATGACAGGTTAGTCATACTGTGATCTAAAAAAAAAAAAAGCCCCTGGTCGCCGCGACATACTGAAAACGTCAAAACAGTGCCTGTGTGACTGAAACTGCTATACCTCTTTTTTTCCACTGTTGTGTCAGTGTTTCCCACAGAACTGCTATTTGTGGTGGTGTTTAGAGATTGCAAAATTGACTATCACAAATTTGTAAAAAAAAATATATATATATGAAAAGCGAAATGTGTTTAGAACTACAAATAGGGTTGTGTGATGTACACAATGTGATGTCAGTGAGGTGCGGCCCTCACTGACTTGGGACCATTGCAAAATTATGTGCGTCCCAAAGTTACCAGCTTTGGCGTCACTATAGACTGTGATTTTAAACTTGACAAACAAGTCGTTGGCGTTTTAAAAATCGTGTTTTTATCATCTTCGTGTTTTAGCAAAAGTAAAACTGTTTTTATCTTTTTAACCTTTTTGAACAAGTCGTGCATGCTTTTATTTCAAGTCACCTGGACTACTGCAATACATATTATGCTGGCATTAGCCAAAAAGCTCTCTCCCGGTTGCAGTTAGTCCAGAACACGGCAGCACAACTTACTCAGTGCACTCATTAAGCACACTTAAAGTGTGCACTAAGGACTCTTAATTTGCACATGTGGCACATGGCAGATGTGAAAATTAAGAGTCCTTAGTGCACACTTTAAGTGTGCTTAATGAGTGCACTTACCAAGTGCACAATGGAAATGCTCTTGATTACACACATTCAGTGCAGGTCTTAAGTGCGCAAAATTTACTTAGTACACTTAAGTACACACAGTAAATGCACATGTTAAGTGCACAAAATAGGTGTACAAAACAAGCGCACGATGTAAGTGCATCTAAGTACACACCTTACCGCACAAAATAAGTGCATTTACTAAGTGCACAATTTAAGTCCACAATTTAAGTGCACTTAAGTACACACATTATGTGCAAATGTTAAGTCCACAGATCAAATGTACAAAATAATTGCACTTAGTAAGCGCACATGTTAAGTTAATGCTTGAGTCTACGCTAAATGTTGTAATGTTAAACGTTAGAATGCTAAGATTTTGCAATTAGCATGCATTAAGTGCACGTTAAGCGCACAGATTAAGTCTACTGAATAAGCACGTATCTTAAATGCACTAACTAAGTGCACTTGAGTAAACACATTAGGTGCATCTGCCTCACGATTAAGTACGCATAGTAAGCCCACTTACTATGCGTACTTAAGTACTTAAAGTGCGCATGCAAATTGTAAAATGTTAGCATGCTAATGTTTAGCATTACAACAGTTAGTATAGTAATGAAGTGCAGTTAGTAAGTGAACTTAATTTGTACAGCAAACATGTGCACCCAATGTGTATCCTTAAGTTAACTTAGTACTGTACTTACTAAGTAAACTTAGTTTGCACACTTGGCTTGAGCACTTACTGTGTCCACTGAAATGCACTTAATAGGTGCACTTAATAGGTGAACTTACAGTAACTTGCACACTATTCTTGGAATTTCCGGAATTTTTTTAACTTGAAAAAAATGTAGTTTAAATTTCCAGAATGTGTTTGAAGGTGGAATGGTTTGAATAGGTTGAAAAATGTGGGAATTGTGGAAGTTTGAAAAAATGGCCCATTAATTTTGTACAGGAGACACATTCCCAGGAAAACTGGGAATTCTGGAAAATCCGGGAATTTTACTCTATTCTATTCTGCCTATAAAGAGCTATACCGCCTATGGGGCGGTATAGCCCGGTTGGTAGAGCGGCCGTGCCAACAACTTGAGGGTTGCAGGTTCGATCCCCGTTTCCGCTATCTTAGTCACTGCCGTTGTGTCCTTGGGCAAGACACTTTACCCACCTGCTCCCAGTGCCACCCACACTGGTTTGAATGTAAAAATTAGATATTGGGTTTCACTTTGTAAAGCGCTTTGAGTCAGTCACTAGAGAAAAAACGCTGTATAAATATAATTCACTTCACATCCAAACATTTCCATCGAGGTTTTATATACAGGTAAATGCTGTAAGTACATTTGTAACGTAGTTACAGGCTCATTTATAAAAACATGTACCGGTAATATTTACGTATTTTGCTCATTTCAAGTGGTGGTGCATCAATTTCAACTACGCCTCATTACTACTCACTGCAGACTTCATAAAAGACAACAAACATATTAAAAGGTCACTTACTGTACAATGTCTGCTGTCACTGGGATAGCGAATGTTAGGGTACTTATATATTCTTGTTTAGATAAAGAATGACTCTTAATCCTCGCAAAGAAAAATTGTGTGAACCAAGCGTCTATTCAAGTCTTTCTTGACATTTGTGGGTCTAAATTGGATGCCAAAGTTGACCAGCTTGTCGAATTATATCTTCATCCAGCCATTATATAGGTGAGAGACATCAATTATGATCTAGAAAAAACTTTCACGAGCTCTGAGGCGAGAAAGCAGCTCATTAACGCGATGATGTCAACATAGCCTCACAAGCTTGTTAGCTCTCTGTGATCACGGTGCCGCTATTAATAGTTTGCATGTGTCAGTGCTTATAATAACAATATCACTAATGCTTGGTTAATATTCAAGTCACAAACTGTAAATGGAATATTGTTGGCGCTTTTTTGGGATGGTTATTTATTGAGTTTTATGGGTGGAATAGAGGACCTCTCATTGGCTCCGTTATAAGCGGCCTTTTACCTGCATGGAAAAATATTGTTCCTCTTGTCTTATTTGATGATTGTGAACGAAAGGCAACATTTTCAAAAGTGCAGTTCCCCTTTAAACAGTTTGCTGGAATACGGGGAAAAAAGCACCTCCAACTGAGTCCTACTGAAACCTGAGTGGGCAACTTGTTCAGGCACATGACAACATTCAATATGATTTTTATATATAAGCGGGCGTGGCCTGGATGGGGTTCGGGGCCTGGATATCTGGGACCAATTTCAAGCTGATTGTGATGTAAAAAATAAATGTGCGAAATTTTAATACGCCTGAATTTTTAATTGTGTACTTAGTATTCTGGATTTGAACGTACCTCTATTTTTAGTACAAAATCCACGCAACTGTAAGTACATAGGGCCTGCGGTGCATTATATTGTTTCTATAACTGAGTGTGAACAGGGAGGGTCAGGTGTATTTGTGGCGGGCCGCAAACGTACAGTATGTACGGGGAAACACTGCATGTCACTTTCTGTATTATTGTGTATGTGAGCGTTTGTGTGTGTTCTTACCGTCTGGGAAAGTTTGGTTCTGTCCTGGTTGATATTCGCCACATTTAGTCCATCCACAACAACATCAAAAGCCGGCTTCATCCCCACAAATGCCTTGAAGTTTTCCAACTCCTGAGGGAAAACATATTCTTCTAGTTAGAGGTTTACATACACTTGTCATTGTGGGCTTGAATGTTTTATCAATCCTCAATCATTTTTTAAAAGGAATTGGCTGACGTTTTATAACTATTTTATCAAGTTGAAATAAAGTATAGAACTTCATTCTGTTGTTATAAGTGTTCTTGAAAAAAGACCCGTTGGCAGCATCTCTTACAAAAATTTGTGTTGTCTATAACAGTGGTTCTCAACCTTTTTTCAGTGATGTACCCCCTGTGAACATGTTTTTAATTCCAGTACCCCCTAATCAGAGCAAAGCATTTTTGGTTGGAAAAAAATAGATAAAGAAGTCAAATACAGCACTATGTCATCAGTTTCTGATTTATTAAATTGTATAACAGTGCAAAATATTGCTCATTTGTAGTGGTCTTTCTTGAACTATGTGGAAAAAAAGATATCAAAATAACTAAAAACTTGTTGAAAAATGAACAAGTGATTCAATTATAAATAAATATTTCTACACACTGAAGTAATCATCAACTTAAAGTGTCCTCTTTGGGGATTGTAATAGAGATCCATCTGGATCCATGAACTTAATTCTAAACATTTCTTCCAAAAAAAAAAAAAGAAATCTTTAACATCAATGTTGATGGAACATGTCCACAAAAAAATCTAGCTGTCAACACTGAATATTGCATTGTTGCATTTCTTTTCACAGTTTATTACATTCATATTTTGTTGAAGTACTGTTCAATAAATATATTTATAAAGGATTTTTGAATTGTTGCTATTTTTAGAATATATTTTTTTAAATCTCACGCACCCCTTGGCATACCTTCAAGTACCCCCAGGGGTACGCGTACCCCCATTTGAGAACCACTGGTCTATAAGACTGCTTCCAATTGAGACAATTTGATCGAAAACTGCATCATGTTTTGCAAAAGCAGAAGAAAACAATTTCACGCTGTCCTAAAACTAAATATGGGCCCAATTTGCTGGGCTGCCCCTCCCTATATGTAGATCACACATCGTGTGTAGGGCCCCGCAATCCGTGGGTGCCCCCCCGTTTTGCATGAAGAAGCACATGTAAAATGTCAAATATTAAATGCTTTGTATGAAATTTTATTGCAAATGCATTCCTAGTCCCTCCCCGCTCTGTCACTACAAACAATATAATGACAAATTTCTCTAGATATTCCCCAAATTCCCTGCGCTGCAATTGTGTTAGTGCTGGGCATATGGCAGAAGTACTGGATTGGAATAATGGCTGGACAGGGGTTATAGGAAAAATATGTAAAATTCTGTTTTCCATCCATTTTCTACCACTTGTCCCTTTCAGGGTCGCGGGGGGTGCTGGAGCCTATCTCAGCTGCATTCGGGCAGAACGTGGCGTACACCCTGGACAAGTCGCCACCTCATCGCAGGGCCAACACAGATAGACAGACAACATTCACACTCACGTTCACACACTAGGGCCAATTTAGTGTTGCCAATCAACCTATCCCCAGGTGCATGTCTTTGGAGGTGGGCCTGCAGAGGTACCACAGAAGGG